>NC_058029.1:15292703-15431960 GCF_019176455.1 Solea senegalensis
ATGCCATGCAGCCATTTAAAGAGAAGAGCAGTTTCCAGAAATAGGATTTAACACCGTTTGTGTGGTTTGCACTGAGCAAGCAGCCACAGAATGCCAATTTAGTGACTGCTCAAGTAGATGGAAATAGAAACAAAAATAATATATATATATATAGGAGTTTGCCTTATCTCATTGTCTTAGAACTGTAACGTATAATGCGCTCACATTTAATTCCTTTTTTAATATATTTCAGCTTTTTATTTGATCAATGTTTTAACCAAATCCAACATCCTGTTGTTTCGCCTCTCACTACTACATTGTTCTTCATTGCATTGTATATTGTCTTTCCAGCAACCACCACACCACACTTTTGCATCACTTACAAGAGTTGGCAGAGCATTAAAAGTTAACAGATGCAGTTTTCCATTTTGCTAAAGAGGTACGCACGCCGTGGAACTAATTGTCAGTTGTTGATTTTGACTGAAATCGCTTGTACCTTTTCGATCTCCAAACAAGTGACATTTCAGGCAGCAGTCTGCACCCTCCATGAGATATTGAGCTCACTGATTGAAAGGGGGGGAAAAAAAGCGCTTTCTTTTAAGAAATCAAACCCAGCAGCGGAATTCTCCACAGTCATAAGGTTAAGCTTTTGATCCAAGCACAGAGATGCTTTGAGGGGGGGGAAAAAATAAATATTGTGAAATGAATACATGTTTGCATTCACCCTTACCTTTCTGCCGAGCACATACCCTTTTGAAGTCCTGTTTGTTCGGAAACACTCCCATCTCAGTGAGTCCAGGAAATTCCCCACTGTATACTAGTGCCTAGATTAGAGTAGTAATCCAAACTAACCCCAGAAATTCAAAGAACAGGCTCAAAACTAATATTTGAGCTCATGTCTCACAAGTGGGCCTTTTGTTCGTTTGTGACTCATAAAAACGGGCTGTCATCTCAGATCTGTTCATGATAGATGGAGTGATTTAAACATAACTGATCCTGGCAAAGTCTACCGGGAAGAATTCTCATATAATGCTCAACATGACTGCGACTGTGTGTTTTGGCGAGCTGGTGCATATTTTAATAACGTCCTGGTTGATATATATATATATATATATCATATACATATATATAAAAATAAAAATAAAAAAAACAACTGAAACTAACAATTGACACATATTTAGTGCATGTGCTTACAGACCACACAGTATACTTGCTGGGAGTGCGTCTGTGTCAGATGGTTCAGCCTCAGTTTAAGAGTCACACAGCAGAGGAGCGGGAGAGGGAGCTCACATTCGCAAACACGCACAGAAGATGATTCCAGATGATTCCTCAGCCTGCCGCCGTCACGGGAGGCAGTGATGAATGAAAGGGTTCCAGTGGGCCTCACTGTTTATTTAGACCTCTTGTTTCTGACACAGTTCCCGCACAAAGAACCAGCGCTGAAGAGTCTTGGTATTAAAACATAACCCTACCAGACAACAATCAGCCGCCAGGGGCTTTCACCCCCCCCACCCCCTTTTTTTTCCCCTAATCCAACAGAAAAGCCCGATTGTTCTCCATTGTGGAACTTGGGACTGAGACCTGTTCAGGACCAGCAGTGAGGGGCAGTCGACTGTGGAAGGATTTCCAGTACATTAGGAGTATATGAAAGAGCAACTGACCAGGCTTAGATTGATATGACTGTGTCTACACAGGACAACATATGGGAAAGCAGTAATCCTCTCTCTGTGTTGGAACTGTGGGTATTTTTCTTGGGGATTTGAGCATAGGAGAGACAAATATGGATGGCCCTGTGCTCCTGGAAAATGGTGCAGGCAGCAGCCGGTATTTTGTGGATGTGAATCCCAATATATATATATATGTTATAACCTATTTTCACATACTTGCTGGCTGACAATTGTGTGAGAAATGACGCCTTTAAAATGCTCCTACAAACGTAAAGTGGTACCGCTTTGGCTTTGTATGCAGCATGTATGTAAAACATTGCTTAGGCATAATATATCGCTGTTTTCCTCTTTGTGAGCAGCATGGTCATGTGCATCATTTTAAATTCCTCCTGTCATGGTTCCTTCCCAAGCATATGTTGAACCTTGAATGTTTTTTTTTGTCTGCTGAGATCATGACAAATCAACATTTTGGAGTGGCAATGGCATCGTACACAAAGTAAACATGTGTATCCAAGATCAGCACCGTGGTAAAACAGACTTATCACGAGATGCACATACTGCGCTTAAAGATACAGTTTGTGCTTTGTTTTCGCCCCAAAAATCACAAATGTGATGCGGCGAGAGGGACTGACTGCCAATTGCTAATGCGAGAAAACAGCTGTGATGCAACACTGCATGTTTTAAATGCTTCAGAGATGCCTTCCGTTGAGAAAAAAAAAAGGTTTTGTTGACAGGCTCCATTCCCTTGCAGGGTAAATGATGAGGGATAGAGTAGAGCCAAAAATATGATCAACTAACTACGAATATGCATATTCAAACAACAAGCACTGAGTCCAAATCTCTCTTCATGGAGGAGAATGTTAATTTTCTTCCGTTTATTAATTCTAAACCCTATTCATGGCAAAAGAGTGGAGGTGAGTATAATTGTGCATTTTGTCAAATGTGATCAAATTATATTGAAAGCAGACTGAATTTTGTGTATTTGTATGCTAGTTTTTCAGAAGTGGTGTCCTGGTTTTAAATCCCCAAGTCTCAAGTGGGCACATCACAAAACCAACACATTTTGGCAGCAGGCTGGCAGTCTTTGCTCATATGAGGCCCAGAATTTAATGAGCATGAATAATGAATACTACTCAACATGCTGGTGACTGAGTAGGCTGCCAGTTATTAGGTCAATGAAGGCCTTGTTTAGCAGGGAACACTCGCTGTCTCACTGAATGACGGACTCCCACTATCCACAGATTCCACACACTGGAAATAACTTTTCTAATGCGGCACATTAGCAGATGCCGGCAGACACCAAATCTCAGCTGAATCCTGTCCATGATTCCTGTTGGTGCATCATGGAGCTAATGGTGTCCACTGAAGACACCGTTAAACTCAAACTGTTCTTGTATATTACGCAATAAGCTGATTTACATGGGGAGGTAACACGCTTTATCGATTTCAGTATTGTTAAAAGCGAAAGAAAAATAAACTTGCATGAAAAGGCATAACTTATTTTGTCACATATATCTGTCTTGTCCCATTTAAAATAAACCAATAAATCAATAAAAAGCAGTCGAGCCCTCTATCTATTGTCGGTGCATTTTATGACTTGGGAACTGCGCACGTTACCTAGAACAACCCGATAAATACGGATTCCAGAGAGGTGCCGTCTTTGCCCCGCAGGTACAATTCCATGCAATAGAAGCTGAGCTACTTGCATTGAGTATTTAAAGGATAAAGAAAGTGTCGGTCGAGAGCAAGAGAGAAATACTGTCGAGAGAGCAATCCTGGCAGTAGCAGAGTGGCAGAACCATGGCAGTGCAGGGAGGAAAAAAAAATGCTCCAGATCTGTCAATCAAAACAGCTGTCATTTCAACAAGCTCAGCATTGAACAATCTGATGATTAATTATTGACAATCTCCGTCTTTGTTGCTTTCTCACACCTTCTCTCGCTCTGTCTATCTTGGTGTTTCTACCTTCCCTCACTCCCTTTCTTTCCCAAAGATTAGACACAGACTCCAACATGAAAGCTGCCGACCTGTGTTTGGGTCTGTCACAAGTGATTTCGCTGCTGGTGCCATGCCCCTACCCCTCCCCTTTAACGGGATATCCTCTCTCACTCTCTGACGCTCTCGCGCTCTCTCTCTCTGTTTGTCCTCCCTATCTCCCCATCCTCAGTTGCTATGGCACCTGCCAGGTCCCCACAGGGACCCTCATATCTCCACTCATCCGCCTGCTCAACCCTGGTGTCAATTCTATCCAGCCCAGCTTCATGTCAGAGAATAGCAGGAGTAAGACCCCTCGCTGTTTAACACTCCAAAAGTTAACTGGGGTCTCTCTCCCTTCTCTCACTTCATCTCCCTCCTCCAATAGAGAGACACACTTTCTTTTCCTCCAGTGGAAATAAGACAGAATAAGAAATACATTCTTGCCCCACTGAAGACTACAGTTTTAGTACAGGAACATTTTCAAATGAAATTGTGTCATTTCTAAATATTAAATGTGCTATAATGTTGGACCTCAGAAGCCTGTTGTGGGCCTGTTGGAACATTCCAAGTCTGACTGCAAAGAAAAGGCATCAAGACTAAGCAAAGGGAGTCACCACATTCCATCAGACCCTGCAAAGTTGTACCGCCTCACGGCCGCGAGGTCCCCCCAGACTTGAATACGAGCCCCACTCGCAAGGTCAACGCTTCCTCGCCTAACTCCCGCGGGTAACGGAGGCGCTGCAACGCACGCCAATCCTTACTAGTCTCATTCTCGCTGGACGAGCCGGGGACTTGCCTTTCCTGTGTCCTAGCTAAACATGCATCCCGGAGAACCGCTGCACGCTCCCCGCATTCCTGCAGAGGTGAAGAAATCTGAGTCATGCAGTCCTGCTCAAGATTTGTGGTCAATTCCTTCGACTGGTACTTGAGCGTGACGCAATCCTGCCCGTGGGCTACGTCTCCACCCCTTTTCTTTCTCTCTGCTCGTTTTTCCCCCTGATTCCAAGGTATGTGCCTCAATTTACTACATTAATAAACAATTAACTTTCCTTCGATTGACTGCCAAATGTCGTTTGCCAACACTGTCACAGACCTTGCATAACATTATGTTAAGTCATTATAAATTTAAACCATTAAACAATGAAACCAAGTCCAAATGAAAACTGTTAATGCCACCCGTAACTTAAATCTAAAAAAAAAATAAAAGTGTAGTGCATTTCTCAAATAACATTCAACATTTGTCTGCATAATGAGACTATTTACTTTTCTCAAGCAAATTTAAATATAACACTTTTGAGCTCAAGGAAGAAAGAAAGAACAAGACAAAAAAAGACAGACAATACGAGACACGTCATCTGCATAACGGTGGCTGCCATGTCTCTGTCTGTCAGACGACATCCTGTCACAAACACGATGCTGTGGGCCTTGGAACCACATCCCATCCAAGTATCAGCCCCTTTTCCTGTCTCAGGCCATATGTTTCTGCTATTTCTCTGAGTAAAATCACATCTACAACACCCACTGCTGGTTGTTTACAGAAGTTTAAGCTCCTCTGATACATTCCTGCTAATGTTTGCATGCTTTTTTAGCCCCATAGATAATACATGAGTTTGCTTGCTTTTTTTTTTTTCTACGGAGGGAAGATGCTGCCATATGCATGGAAGAATAAACGAAGACCTAAACTGACAGCACCATCTGCCAAACACAGTTGACGTCAAGAGAATGGCCCCCGCTCAACACTTTGCCCGACTCTCAGGAGGATGCCACATTGTCATCAGTGCTAATACTAAATATTAATAATTTGTTGACCCCAAAGTGTTTAGAAATCACTGATGCAGACACATATTGCCCGTCTGAATGGCATATGCAGATGTCAGGTGAGCACCACCGGACTGCACTGCTCTGTGTGTGTGTGTGTGTGTGTGTTTTCCTGAAGCTTAGAGAAGACAACTTCCACCAGGACGTTCATGAATATTGCATTGTTTCGCATACCCATAGCTTCTCCTTTGTCTATCGTCCTTTTTCTCTTTCTCTCCTTCTTTCTCCCTCTCTCTCATACGCACACATACACATTCATTCAAAAGACAGGCTTACGGTGTCACAATAAACTATTTTGTGCATCTAAATATTTGTTCACGATGTATTTTGAAGGTTGAAATAACAACAATAATTTAGACATTTTGTGCACAATTCAAACTAAACAAACAGATATTAGGGCCAATTAAGATGGAAATTTTGCATCAATGTAGAAATACATTAATTCATTATTAATTATGATCAGATTGCTCTCCTTCCTTGGTTTACATTCAAGATTCTTTATTGTCATTATGCGAGCATAACAAAATTTCCTCCTGAGACTCTCAGCAAACATTAAAGAATTGTACATTGTAAGAACACTGTGTGTATTTTCTTTAAAGAATTATAATCCTACAATTGCGCTCCAAAAAGTACTGTACTGTGTTGGACTGTGACATGTTTGTCTTCAGTCTACAATTATATGTATTTATTTATTGACTTTCACATTCACCTAAATGAGGCATCAAGATTAATCCTGATTATGTACAAACACTGCAAATAAACATGTCTCTCTATGCTGTCATAAACCCCAGATTTGAAAAGCAGTGACAGTGGTAATTGTCCCTGATGGACCTCTCAGGCCTGACATATCTCTCTAGACACTAGATGTATTTCACCTTGGCATCTGCTGTGATCGCTTCTGTTTTCCTCCCATACGTCTTTATTAGTTTGTAACTGATGGCGACACGGCGGGATGTCACTTGATGAGAGGCACCATGTCGGTGAGACTGATTTATTCCCAGCATTTGCTCCGCGGTCGTGCCAACTGACCCAGTCCAAGCCGCTTCCCACGCCAGCCACGCACGCGCGCACACACACACACACACACACAGAGACCCTAACATCTTGGAGGCCTCTCAGAATAGGACTCGTCCCACCAAGGTGCAGTAACTTTATACGAAAAGCATCCCCTGAGTCATTTCACAGATATCCGATTGAATTTCGCTCGAGATGGGAGTTGATGATGCAATCGAGTGTTTTCACATGCCGTCAGCACAAGATGGTTTCTGCTGACGTTTTGACCATGAGTTATAGCAGCACGAACAACCGGACACTTTTGCATTAATCCTCAGATCACAAGTCGGTCCCATATGGACAGCGAGTCTCAGATGTTTGACAGAACATAGTGGATAGCAAGGCTGCCGTTTCAGGGATAATATGGAGTGGACGGCTAGTATTAGGCTAAGATCACGTTGCTTAAATCTGTTGAGCGGTGTTATAGTCCTTAAACAGCTAGTACATGCTGAACATGAAATCAAATCTTTATTTCAATTCACTAGGGCACTGGAATAATGGACTCTTCTTGATTTACTTTTATCTTCAAATCGTTATTTCAAATATATGTTCTGCATATTGTACTGCCATTTGTTAATTCGACCTATGAATCGCTAAGATTTTAATCCACATCATCACCTGTGATTGACCAAATGCTTTAGAATCTGTAATACCGTTGGGTTTTAACATACAACATCTAACGCGGCTATGTCTTACATCTTAAAACAAAACAAAACACCGCTCACATTTTTTCACTCAAGGTTCATTTCAAAGAGAATATCAGTGCCGTGAAAATCTTAGTAGCTGAGTTGAGCTTGGCAGGAAACCTTGGCTGTCACTGTTCAGGAAGCAACAGCTCTATTACCCAGCTAACATAAGCTTTCTGGGCATTTATACAGTCGCCCCATTGACTGCAGAGACTCACTGGGCTGAAATGCATTTGTTGGCAGGCAGCAGTGTTAGACACAAAAGCATGGTTGGGTGTCAGCTTTTAATTGTAACTGTCTTGCAGAATGGGTGTTGTTTTAATATCCTGTATAGATTTTTATGTAATACACTTACTTGTGCAAGGCAGCCCCGAGCAAGAATCAATTCAGCCCAAAGGATCCCGTCCTCCTCCCCTTTTGTTTAAAGCCAATCTTGTTTTAATGATGCATGAAGAAATATTCAAGCATTGACATTTCACTGTCAGGTTTCTTTAGAAAAATCAATTAAGATAATACAGCTTTGACCCAGTTATCCAGTTAATGCTTATTAGGGATGTAATATGATTTACTGTCAGCATTTATAATTCTTTGCATCTCATCCCATTAGCCCTGTGACTGTTTCATAGAGTGCCGTACAATGGTCACTTGTCGGAAACTGCAGCTCCAACAGCTGATAAAATGGAGAGGGAAGGAGTAATGACATTGATTGGGATTGGTGGGCAGGTTAAATGCGCGGCCCTGAGGCAGTCACTTGCTCCCCGTCTCTGTGTCTCTCTCGCATTCACGCTGTCTTGCTCTTTTTCAACCTTTACGCAACCAGATGCTAAATAATGCCCGACTTTGTAATCACACATTTTCACCATCAATACCAACAAGAATAGTTATAGCTGTGTAACAGAGTTACCCATGTTGTTATCTGCCACCTTTCACGGGAAGGAAGTTTATGAGATTCAGTATATATTTCCACTCTGTCCCTTACTCTACATGCCAGTCAGTCAATAACAAAAATCACAATCGCCAAATATTTAAATAGTTTTTTGCTCCCCTTACATTTAATTTTATAAATGATATTAGATATATAAATGATAACATATATTACATTTAATAGAAATGTCAAACGGAAACAAGATACTTGTGGATAATGTTATCCACTAGTTAAAAGAAGAAGAAGAAAAATTCAATGATGAAATATTGCTGAGGAAAAGGGGAAATAAATCAAAACATGCTGCTAAATTAGTATTGCTGTGCACACCAGGAACAGAAATGTACCGTTTCCTGAGGGGGAACTGTCAAAGATCACTAATGTCTCAATAGCAGAAAATGTTAAACCTGTTTTCCATGGGTAAAAGCCCCCTTTCTTTCTCACCACTTGAAGAGCTGTCATTCCGTGTTGTAACGACTAATTGCTGTGTTGGAAGAAGGAAGTAAGGCTTTAAGTCACTGTTTCTGAACCTTGTTCAACTTTGTGGCATTTCAAAACTGACAACAGTGAACCGAGAGAGCTGCGACGTCACTACGCTTAACATTAAAGGGATGACATTGCCCTGACATCTGGGGCTGACAGAACAAGAAATATTGGGAGTGTACACCATTCTGTTCACAGGTTTCCTCAACGCTGCTTGCTCTTAATACGTTCCCATTAGCTTTGTGAGATAATATACACATATTTATATTGTTGTGGGATTTTTCTTTCCCCAATGCACAACCAAACATACAGGTTAAAGAATTATTTATTGTCGCTTCTAGTATCCAGAGTGTGTGTATTGTTTTTTTTTTTTTTACATTTAATGCTGTAAATGCCTGTGACGCTGTAATAAATCGCAGGAAAAAATGAATTTCCTTCAAAATATATTGAGGAAAGCAGGAAAAACTAAATAAGGCCTGATTTTTGTCAAATAAAATATGCCTCAGTAAAGCTGCGCTACACAGATTGGCATAAGAGATAAATAGCATACAATAAAAAAAAAAAATGAACACAGTTTTGTGTGTGCGCGTGTGTGTGTTTAAACCTTAACATGGATTTTTTGAAATAAAAAGGACACGTATACAGCTGAGAATACTACAAAGCTCTAAACGCAGTGTTATAGAAACAAAAAAAAAAAAGCTGTGGCAAAGTGTACAAAAGATTCCTGTTGTTTTCATTTAAAATAAACTAAATCAATTACAATGCTTACAACCAAGGAATACGAAACTTGCATATTTTAACCGACCTGTGCGAGTGAATCCCTAACCACACTCTGCTTTAAACTGACTCCTGTTTCACTGCTGCTTTGTCTTTTGCTTTACTTCTGCCGTTATGAGCCAAAAAAAAAAAAAAAAGCCCACATCCGTCTCGCTACCTACATAAATGCATATCGGCAATCCACTGACACAAAGCCATCATCTGCCTGTGTGTACAAAGCAGCAGCAGCCACTTTGGATCCTGAATCTCAATGGGCTCATAGTGCCTCTAACGCCCATCTGTTCCAAGCCAGCCAGTGAACCACTAAGCAGCAAACTTTGATCCCCATGTAGATTTTCTCCAAACCCATCCGGATTTGCCTGCCCCTAAAGAGCCACTGTGAGGCTGCCCTGGAGTACAATTTCTAGATTCATTATGAGTGTGGGCGGCAACCTTTGTATTCCCCAAAGCACAGTTGTGTGCAGACAACATATTGCTATTTGGTAGCATAAAAGCCTAAGTCATTGTTCATTGTTGGTTCATATATCACACGCAGCTCTGTAACGCAGCATTTGCCATGAAATATTTGTTTTTAACAGAAACTATTGAAAGGTGTACCTGCTTCAGCATTATTCATAGTTGACCTTAGCACCTATTTGTTTAATCTTTTCATGTCGGTTTATTGGAGAAAGGTTATGTTAGCCTGTTATCCACAGATGACTACATGCTGGCAGTAAATTATAGGTTTGATCATGGCTGCCTTCAAATATTATTTATTATATATGCTATTATGTTACTTCTTATCTTCAGCAACTGCTAAAATAAAAATCATTTTAGCAGTTTCTGAAGATGAGCAGTAACATAATGGCATGTATAAGAATGATAATACTTTTTATTACATACATATGTAATACAGATGATTCCATAACAAAGAGGAAATGTGGATTTAAAATAAAACAATTAGCACAGGAATACTTGCATGTGGCCACTATTATGCAGGATTTCTTACATTTCACATTTATTGTTTTTGGTTTGTTCGGGGAGGGTCAACTCATTTTACCAAAAAATAAATAAATATCATTTTATCGAATATGTGCTTGGTCAATTGGTGACAGGCAGACATTAATTCTAAAAATCACAATTATGTAGAAAAATGTTGACTGATGAAAAAAAAAAAAAACTTACACAATGACACCTCCACATTTTTTTTTTTTTTCGGTTTTAGAGACATGGCAGCGACATTAGCATTGGTCATTAGTGGCAGACACATCCACGGAGTGTCGAATACAGAGGCTCATATGCAGACCCTATTTGGTTACCTGTGTGACAGGCTTGTTCGGGACACCAGAAACAGCTGTCCTGGCCTGTGTGAGCCGAAATAATTAGGCCTGTCATCTCGCTGCTCTGATTTCCCCTTCAGCCCGCTCCACAAAATGCTAATATTTTGCTTTCATTGTCACATTCACCTTGACACGGATATTGCCTTGGCGCATAACTGGATGAGATGACTCTAAATTTGCATTGTTCGTTCTAATAAATTTGCCTCCTCTGTACCTCATGGCAGGACCCATCAGATAAAGTCTCCCGGAGTGTCATCAATCATGGCCCAGGCTGACAGACGGCTTTCGCCTTCATTTGTTACATAGAGGAACATGCTTAATTATTTGTACTGTAATTAGTTGGGAAAATGTCAGGAAATGTCAACTCTCTGTTCGCTGTGGAAGGGCTCTGCTTGAAAGCCACAATGACTGAAGTGTCATTAATGCCACGTAACAAGACGAGGATCAGCTGGGGGTGGTGGGCGGAGGGCGGTTGTGGTGGTGGTGGTGGGGGGGCGAGCTTCTTAGAATGTAATCATGGAGTTAGAGGGAGACACAAATCAGCAGCGCTAGCTAGCATGATGGGCATCTTATTAGCCAAGCAGCCAGCCTGCTGCATTTTTCAACCACATCTTGTTCCCCTCCACTTTTCTCACACTGGCACGAAATAAAGGCAGCAAGTGGGAAAAAGAAATGAAGTCAAGTAAACAATTCCGGCTTCCCACTCGCTGTCAAACCAGCCATACTTTGCTATGTTATATTGCCTGTCATAAACAGGCATTATGCCAAATACAAAAACAATGGAGAGGCTTCTCACTTGAGCCCTCCTTGCTAAAGCAAAACTTTTACAGTGCAATTAATAGCGAGTCGAACTGTTCCCACAGATATGTTATCGTTTGAGTAGAGTTAACAGGCTCATTATCTGTCAGCACAATAACAACATAATGGTCATTTCCCCTGAAGCCAAGCCCATAATTTCATCACATTCTCTTGCTTTAATTATATAAAAACTGTTATTTATTGCAGAATTAGAGGACAAAGTCATTAAGTAACCTTCACAGCGCATTATATCACTGCTAATTATTGCATTGAGCTGCTAGCATCTGTGAAACACATATTTTAGAGCCTATTTGTTTTTAGTGACAATTGGCTAATGTGTGAGGACAGGCCACTTGAAGAAATAACCAAAAAGGAAAGGTAATTTACACTTGTTTGAAAAAGGGAGGGGGAGACATAAGCTAAAGGGGGGAGAAAAAGAATCCCATAAGGGACATCTTTTGTTTTGGAGGAAAATATGTAGCATTATGAGGTCCCATGGGGGTTTCAATGGCCATTCGTCTTTTCAAGGCCTCGCAGTGGGAGTGTGGCAGAGCAAGGCTCAGCCCACTACCTTGCCCACCGACAGGCACTGATGGTCATCCAAGAAGCTCCTTAATTAGCCTGCAATCTGGCAACGACCCGTGTTCCTGAGATGTGGCAGCCCTGTTTAAATATGATGCCAGATGCAGTCCCACCTTCAGCATGTCATCTCATTGTCCTCGGAAGCCAGGGGGAGAGAGAGGAAAGGAAAACGAGAGAGCACAACATCCCACAACACAGCATGTGTTGTGGGATTTTGTGCTTATTGCCTTGTGCTTATTCTCCTTCTACCTTGTTTCTATTTTGCTTTCTGTTTTTTTCAGCGAGCAGCTTTGTTCTTGCTGTGGCACACCCAGCTGAGCGAGAGACTTCCCTGGAGACCTGAGATGACCTCGACTTTGAGAAGTGACGCAGTTTACAGTCAAAGTATTTACCCAATTATTTCACTGTCCTAAATGAGCAAATCGCTGTCGAATGGATGTATGATATGACGCATATTCACGTTGCCAAACATAAACAGTAATAGTATGGGTAACACTGAAAGATACATGCATGTAAATGTGGATCTACGTTGTTGGGAAACTACTTTTGCTCCAACGATTCACACAAAAATGGTTTATAAACCACTGGATTTAACCGTATAGCTTAGATCACTTTGTATTGGGCTGGTGCCATGTGAAAAAAAAAACATCTAGAGAACCAATGTGAGAAAACCCATTAAATCTTATTGTGTTTGACCTCCTTTTATAAGACACACAGTCCAGTACGTGATATTAGACTAATCTGTGATCCAATATGTAGAGCAAGCGCAGGCATTATCTGAAATGGTGTAAACATGTCCCAGAGCCATCTAAGATTCCCTTCTTATAATAGTTTTATTTCAGGATATATAAATACTGGATATGCTGTAATTCTAACAGCAGCCTATGTTCAGCTTGTTTGCTCGTGTGCTTCCTCCCGGATTTAAGCCGTCACAGCGCACAACTTTGTGTTGCTGCGCGCGTAGGATATGTGGATAAGCTCAGAGGACTGACTTTTTATAGACAAGTCAGTAGAACTCTTTGATGCCAAATCTAAAGCTTTCCCATGTCCGCACATGCTGCATCTCCCTTTCAGAAAAGAGCATTTCATGAAACGAATAATTCATTTTTTGAGATTAAATGACAATGCAGTTATAGAACAGTGTGTGCGTTTGTAGCGGTGCTGATAGAGTGCATATTTTGAATGACGTTTGGGTAATTAATGAGCTGTGCACAGACGTGCGTTATACAGTGTGGGACCGAGGCAGCCAACAGCTTGGGTTGGATGTTGTTTTTGGAAGGAGTTATGATTTAAAAATATGTTGTGTGTTGTTAAAGCTATGTTGTACAAAACCCAACAAAAAAAGAAAGAAAGGTAATTGAGATGCTTATGCGGAATGTCTTCACCGCATTATGTTGAATATTGCCATTCCTTGGATTTGGAAACCTGGGTAAATTTCAGACAGATCATCCATGTGCCACAGAGATTTATCTACAGGGACAAATGACATCAGCTTGAAGTTTGCATCTGGAAACCTCATTCATTTGTTGCCGCCTGTATGGAGAGGGGAGATAATCTAATCAATTTTCAGAGGAAGAAAATAAAGATTCAAAAACAAAAGGAAGAGGTGGGGGATCGGATATAATGCTAAGGAACACTGAGAAATATCCAATTGTCTCAGGAAATGTAAAATGCCAAAGCCTCTTAGAACATTGTAGGTCTTTATTCAGTAATACATTATCATGCATATTTCAAACAGGAAGATTACTAAAATGGAATTGTGTGTCTTTCTGTTGTATGTCTTTATAATTACACCTTGAAGCCAGAACTGAGGGTTTTTTTTTTTCCCCTCCCTTTTTTCCTCCATATTCATGAAAAGCAGACTTGTAATTTGATAAAGAGAAGCTTGTGTTCTCAACTTCATTCAAACAGCATCATGGCGCTGTATTAAAGTGGGCATCTGTGTTCTCGCGGCATTAATCTCTTCAAGCACATTCCAGCTGCTGTGATGTGTGAGAGGGAGATAAGTCTTAAACAGTCTAATGCTAAGCAAACCAGACAACTCTATTATTGGCCTCATAATTGCTTAATTAAACTTTTGTCACTAATCATTATGAGGGCAATAGAGCTGTTATACAGGCTTTCTGTCGAGCAGGGGGAAAAAAAAAATCAATAAACTGTGTTGGGGAGCTGATCCCCCATCTCTCTCTCGCTCGCTCGCTCTCTCTCCCTCCCTCTCTCTGTCTCTCTGTCTGTCTCTCTCTCTCTCTCTTTTTGTCCTCCACAAATGAAATTCATTGCTGCCGGTTAGTGATCTGTCGGTCTGGAGCTCGACTGATATGAGCTGCCATCACCATTTGAATTGAGGGGTATTCAGTAGCACATGAATATGAACAAATGGCAAACATAAATCTCTTGCATGAAGTACACCTTCTATCCCTTTATTATGGAACAATTGACCCATCTAAAATGAATTCTAATGCCAGGGAAAGCATTTAGATTTAAATTACACCATGGGTCTCCTGGACCTGAGAGATGACGGCATAAAAAAGATTAATATGCTAATTATTTTCCCCTCCCCTCTCTTTATTCCTCTTTTCGACATTTGCGTAGGGTTATTTTGAGCCTTGTAAATAAGATGACTGTTTTGTCAAGGAATGACTGTGAGCCTCTTTTTCGTAAAGTATGCGTTAGATCACTGACTTGCATCTAGCTATGGCATTATCTTTATTGTTTGTTTTTTTACCAGCTAGTGGATTTTTTTTACCTTCTTGAAACGCCTCATAAAATTTGTGTTTAGACGAGTCTGTTCAATATACAAATAATTATCCTCTCACTGCTGACCCAGAAAGTCCATCAGATGCAAAAAAGAACATGATGCAGATGCAAATTACAGGTTCCTCGCTATCTCTCTCTCTCTTCCTGTTTTGAAATGTTTAGTGTCCCTCCAGAGCAGTAAGAAGCTGCTGTAGATGGGCCATTACAGGGGCCACTGTTCACTGCAAGGTTCTGCCAAACGATCACAGTTTAAATGATGTTGTTTTTCATTTCCTTTAATTGGCCTGGCTTTGAAAATCCAACTTTTAGCTTTGAATGTGTTGCCATAGGCAGCCAACTGGCAGGAGCGCAATAGGGGCAAAAGCCTCATTTCATAATTTGTAGGCACTTTAAAGTTGGCTAAGCCACAACAGCAAATTGAATAGGGTCCAAACTGTAAGACAGGAAAAGTGCTTTTTTGACTGTGCATCACCATGAGAATACTTGATGGCGTAGTGCAAGATGTGCTTTATCTTGCAATGGACTTACAAGCCTCTGCCATGCTTGATTGGTCCAAGATGCAAGTTCAAAGTTTTTTTTAAAGTTGCAACCGATACAAAGGCTATTGTACAAGAACGGTCACGAGCTTCAAGAATCATGACTGTGCAAATGAGTCCAGACTATCCTCTACAGTTACAGTTACAACTGCCATAAAATGGCCACATTTATGCTTTAGGTGTACTACTTCCACACATTTGATCCACCCCTAAAACACAATATATGAAAAATCTGGCTAACCATTATCATCAATGTAAAATTGTATTACCAAGATACAACAATCTGAGGTTCTCTTAATGAATTAGTAGTCTGGTAATAATGTACAAAAAATAATTGTTTCTGCTTTAGCTGAAGAAATGGGCATCCTATTTTGAATATACTGGAAAAGCACCACAAGCTAATACGACTAAAATATCACACGGCTTTTAATGATTTTACTCTGGAACACCAATTATTGTATTGCAAAACTCATAATGAGAAATATTAATTATAACAAAAGGGTGAAGTTATACTTGGTTAGTCTTCAAAACTTGAAAAAAAATACATTATTTAATAAATTAACTTCCGTCATGTAATGAATGGCATCACTTTCTGCATTTCAGCTAAGAGACTGTTAATGAATTGCTTCGAAAGCATCTGAAGACCGACTTAATTACAGAGCCCACAGTTCTTGCATTATTATGCCATATATCCCCAGCTGAATACAATTCAGCAGCTAGATAAACAAATTTCATGGCAGCCTTTATGGCACTACTTTCTGGCCAACCATTGATACCAATGTTTATTTGTGGTGCTGCGTGAAGCGTGGAAGGCATGAAAATGTGGCATTAAAAGTGAAATCCTTCATTTTCATCTCATTAAAAAGAAAAAAAAAAATGGGTAGAGAAAAAAGAGAGGAGCAAAATGCAAATACAAAACCATCAGCGCGTACAATACTTACAAGTCTTCCATATTCCTAGAAATGGTTCATTATGTAGTGAAGTGAACGAATGAGGTAAGAGAGAAGCGGTGCGATGACAGACAGTACATGGTGACTGATTTAAAATTGCTGCTTTCTGGAGTCATTGAACTGGAAAATGCCTAGTTACCAAATGATGTTTAGACACAACTGTGGATAACACTCCGCCATAAGGCCACAGTTGCGTCCTCCTAACCCTCCGTTTGAAGTAAATTACTTGAAGTGATATTTTAGTTCTTATTTCCTCTTCATCAAATCAAGGCATAGTGTGTCAGTACAGACAGTATGTGAGTGTGGGCTTGTTTGCAGCTGCAGTCCTTCTATCCTACCCACTAAAACACATACAACAAGACACTTCCTCTCCATTTGGTGTGTTTGTGTGTGTTTATGAGTTATACACCCAGGGTAATACCGAGTACATTGGCGACAATGCCCACGCCCTGGGGCCCCGCCATGCCTTCTTACACCTCTCATTTTCAGTCTGGTGCCCTAAACCTTTGTTTAAATATCTGTTTTTGACTCAAATAATACAAGTCTGCGGACAGCTGTATTTTACACAAATCCTATAAAATTATAGGGGGGATGAAAGTCCAGAGAAAAGACGGAAGTCTGTGCTTTGTTTTGCTTTTTGCTAAGGTCCTCAACCAGATTTTCCCTTATGATATTATTTTCTGATGAACATGTTAACATGTTGATATATATTAATATAACCATATTATTTTGGGTGACAGACATTGCATCAATAGTCCTGTAAAATGTCTATTCTTTGCAATTGTTTAACATTATTTCATCGTCCATCCATTTTCATTCACAACACACTTTTCTTCCTTCCATCTGCAGACATACATCTATTGTCAAACTTCAAAATGTAAAGGAAGGGACTAAAGTTCCTCTAAAGTACAATACACAGAGGTGGAAATCGCTTAATAGCACGTTTGTTTCTCCTCTAATCCTTGAGCATTCTTTAAAAAAATGCTCACTCTGGAGTGAAACATATAATTGGTAGCTTGTCAGCTCACAAAGGTATACCCAGGTTTTTGGTTTGATAGAAGTAGCCCGGTCAATTAAAATAATTATAGTATTTCTGTGATAACTGCAAGGTCTGGGTATTTTAGAACATTTAGGGATTTGCAGCTGCACATAATTGGAACTGTGAAGTCCAACTCCTCCTCCTACTCTTTTTTTTTTTTTTTTGTAAAGCAACTGATTATATGGAAGAGCACACAGTCATTAGGTGAGGGTTACCTTAATGTAGTGTTCCACAGGTTAGCACCAAACATAGATCACAGGCCAGGGGTCCCCACAACTATGTGTTTCAGCTTCACATGTGTCACAGCGTCACTTTTGTTTCTCTACCCTCAATGTCAAAATAACCTGGTATTTGGTCAGAAGTGACAAAAACTACATGATTACTTGATGATAACATGATGAAAACTACATAACTACGTAATTTGATGTAATAACGTAATGTATTTATTTATCATTCTGAAACAGGCTTTCATAAAGCCAGTCTGTCAAGTTGCTGGGAAGTCATCTAGCGCCACCGCGAACCCCATCGGTCACCATCTCGCTCACGTAAATAATCGCCAACCCAAGCAACTTGTTCTGCGTTAGCTTTTGTCAATTCACATTCCTCGACAACCAATGTGAGCCTATGGCAGTCCCGTCACAACCAGCCTGGTCCAAGGCCTGGCTCATGGTTGAGCTGTAAGCGCCAATGGCAAGCCAGCCATAACACTAGCTACAGTTGGAGCGATAGCCCCATTTTCATTGTGGGGTCAGCGACATAGCCATATTGTTAAGATGATCGTTCTGCCAGCCTTCTGTCATGGCTGATGTGGCTGGGGCACTTGGCTTGATAGTGGCTGCCTGGCTTCTCGCTGCCTGGAAAGCGGCTTTGCTGTAGGCAGCACCAAGGCTTTAAAACCCTTATTGTCTGTCTTTCCCCCCGGCTAGCCCTTTTCTCCCTCTGTTCCCTCTGTAGGATGGTCTGGATTCAGACGGGGAACGAGAGAGGGAGGCAGCGAGGGAAAGAAGGTGGGAAGAGCCAAGCGCATTCAAGAGCCTGGTCCAATGTATCATGATCAGTATAGAGTTTTCACGGCAGCTATTGCCTGCATCCCACATCATTGTTCAGCTCCTTTCTTGCTGGCAGCACTTTCATTTGAACAGAATTTTGACACTGCAGTAGGGAATTCGGCAGATTAAAGGAGACATATTTGGTACACTTCCGTCTTGGCATTTTGTAGTGTTGGGTTGGGGAAGCTGCACATTTTTAAACCCAGACATCAAGTGCTGTAATGTTTTGTATTCAAAACACAACACATTATATCTTAACTACCCATCAGTCCATTTATCAGCGCATTCATCTTTACAGTAAATCCAGAAAACGAGCGCTAAAGCTAAATCGGAGCATGCGTGTCTGAGCACGATGGCGCTATATAGTGGTGAACTTATTGTGCAGATATGATAATAAAGGACAGAATGGCACCATTAGCCAAGCTACGGCAAGACTCTGTGTGAGCAGCACGTCTCATCAACATGTCCGCGCACTTGCTATGAGAACACACCGTCCTCTCTATCAGAGCGGGTGTTAGTTAACCCTTCCACATGCCTCAAAGACTCGGAACACTCTCGATGCCTCATCTTTGTGCTTAATGGAGCGGCCAACCACAGCGACTGGGCTCTAACCGTTTTTGATTGCCCAAATATTTGCGTAGCAGTGTGCATGCGAGTGCACAAATGCTGGGATTCTTGGAGAGAGTCATTCATTTACGGGCCCCCCTCTCCTCTCTTCAGCTGCTCCCTGCCTTCCCCAGTAATTAGCCTAGTGTGGCAGCCACCTCTCGCTGCTCAGTCTGGAAGAGACACTTGACACAGCAGACATCAGAGAGATTTTTCAGGAGGCTCTCCCGGCGCCCCAACAGCTCTTAATTAACCACTTAGGTATCCCCACTCGTTCTCCCGGCCGGCACTTTCCAAATGGTAAGGAGGTTCTGTGCCACGGATCTAAACACCGGGGGAAGCGTGCTATCAAAAGATCTGGGTAAATGAAGGCTTGTGTAAATTATTTTTAATGATTCCCTCCTGGCACATCATTATGTTTGTAGTTACACACAGGCACTTCTGAGACGGCTCATCCTCGCTAAGGTCATCAGCAGGACCAACTGTAACTAGCTGCTAGTCTGTAAATGGCTTATTAATTAGTGCTGTGGTTTTACATAGCTGTGAGCTCTGATATATAGTGCAGGGATCGTAATTGTGCGGAATCGAAAATGATGATGATGATGACGACGATAACCCATCTCCAGGCTATTTATGCAAATTGCCTTCTCATATTAGAAAATCATTACCTATCCAAACACTGCAACACTCAGCCTGTGTGAATTACAATGATGGATTTTATGATAATTGCGATTTAATTTTCTCCCGCTCGCTCTCTCTCTTTTGTCTGTCTGGAGTTTGAAAATAATTTGGCCATTGTGAGTGCTATTAATTCTGTATTAGTTAAAGCTGAATGGATGGGTTTATTTAATTGCCACTGAATTAGGATTTGTAAATGATCATCTTTCTGTGAGACAGGGGATAAGTTGTTACATTTCCTTTTTCTTTTTTTCCCTCTTCTGTTTTTGTCTTTGTGTAATTTTTTTTTTTAAACACCATTTGAATATTTCCATGGTCAGGTTTTGCCTGCCAGTTGAAACCATTATTATTAAAAGCTCAACACCGCAGAGAAACACAGTGAAGGTAGTAATGAACACGTTCTGGATGCCTGCTATTAATATTTGGGAATTTTCAGTTTCCCTGTCCAGGAATGAGATACTAGGAGGGTTAAATTTAATTATCTGCCAAGCTTTGCTCTAACAAGTGCTTTGTAGTTGAGCATTCAAATCTCACTGGAAGTCTTCAGAGAGGCAAAGCCAACTTTGTATGCATGAGGGGAGCAAATACTACAGCAGCCCTCCATAACCTTGATGAAATGTGTATTTCACCTAAGGCTATGAGAGGAGGACATAAAAACCCTGAACCATTGAAACAGGTTTCCTCCCTGACAACTTTGAAACAGCGCCACGGCAGATCAAAAAACAGTTGATGCTTTCGTTTTTTGTTTTTTTTCTCTTTTTTTTTTTTTCCGGCAAGTTTGAGGTTTCCACCGACTGGTCAGTCAGCACCAGGCAAAGAGCACCATGGGACCAAGTAAAGAACACAGTTTATGAAACATAAAAAAAAATAGGGCAGATCTGTGGTAGTGTTTTTACACATGCCACGAGCGGGGGGTCTCCACGGCTCCATGTACCAGTTCACATAGTCCAGCTCAGCAGCCGTCCGATGTCTCTCCGAGAGCTTGTTGGTATGCTGACTGTATCGAGGCTGCAATCAACATCTGCTAATTTCTGTCTATTAACCGTATTGTCGTAACACACGGTCATGATGTTTTGTTTGTATGGCTGAACTGAGACTTATGACCCTAATCCATCATCTGCTTGTCATATTTTTATGTGTTGCCTCTGCAGTTCCCTGCAGCCCAACACAGGCATATTACAAGGCCCTGTTTAAGTTATTGACCAGCTGCTAGAGCCGTGCCCAGCTGAAGAGGTCATTGTGTTTCTCTCTCTTTTCCCCCTCTCCACTTTCCTCTCAGAATATCACACTGTAGCACAGTCAGTGCCAAGCATAATACAAACCCTATGTCCTGAGAAGCTATCATTTGCCTGAATACTTTAGCAGGCCCCTACATCTTCCTTGACACACACTCACAAAAGTGGACACAATGAGAAGGTTCAACTTTTTTGTTCTCTGTTGACACTGCTGCCACAGTAGTTTAACGTGTACTGTACTTACCGTGCAAGGGCTGCACATTTCCGAGTAATCGCTGACTACGTTTGAAAAGCATGAAATGTGTACTCCAACATCCCCATTTAACACAAGTGGAAACAAAGATGGCAAATGTTCATAATTTTAGATTTATGTTATGCAGCTGCTTGAATTTCAATGGCATACTAAACGTGCAATGGTTTCACAATAAACAGCTTTATTAGAATCCAATGTTCTGCTTGTCATGATTCAATGTCACGCACACACCCCATGGTAAGAGTAAGGAACAACTGCTATTTAAGATATGAACAGTGATTGCTTATGATTTAACACTGAAGCATATACAAGCGAACCCTACAATTGAAATGGATTGTGCACAAATTAAATAGTATTGTTATATTTAATATATGTATATATATAACTTGTTCTTCAACTGTTGCATCGTTATCAATTTAAGAAAGAATTGATGTCTCCATGTATTTTATTGTTTCAGCAATAATATTCATGTACACCTGTCACTTTCACTGACGACATGCAATCTGTTATATTATGCAATATTTTACCCATTGTATGTTTGAACTGAATCACAAGAAAAAGACCTATTGTACCATTTACGATAAATGTTCTTGTTGAAGAGTTTCTGCCCACTGTCACATGAACAGACTTGGAGCCTTTCTACATTATGAAATGAATGGGTTTGGAGTAAACGTCCTCTTGAGGACAGTCAACGCATATCACAACAGACTGGAGAGCCTTTCCTTTTCCCTGCTTGACATTGTGTTGATAGACATGGGCAGTATTTTTTCTTGTTAAAGAAAGGGCCTTGTTTATTCTACAGGTAACGATCCAAATCCAGCAGACATTTGCCCCACAGGAAGAGGTGCGCTCACTCAAGTTTGTCGTCTCATTTCTACTGTAAAATCCATTAAGTCCACACACTAAGGAGCTCTTCTTTCCATGCTGATATTTGTATTTTATTTAATTTAATTTATTAGAAAAAAACAAAAAAAAAAAACTCTTAAGAGTTAAACTTTTATATCTCTCAAAAAAATATATTGTATTTATAAGTATTTCTCTAGAAAGCATTTACCCCTCTATGACAGGGAGCAACATATTCACATGTTTGCTCCCATTTGGAGTGATGTTTTTTTTGTGTGTGTTTATTTTCTGTCTGTTTCCCGTTTTTGGCAGATTTCTGGTCAGCCATGTGAAATTAATCTGAGAGAAAATAAACAGTGGAGCCCAACA
This sequence comes from Solea senegalensis, assembly GCF_019176455.1. Taxonomy (NCBI): domain Eukaryota; kingdom Metazoa; phylum Chordata; class Actinopteri; order Pleuronectiformes; family Soleidae; genus Solea; species Solea senegalensis. Next base: position 15,315,079 of record NC_058029.1, read on the forward strand.
ACTAATACAGTTAATTGTCTTAGTGCTTTTCTGGCTGGCCGCTCGCTAACAGCTGGTCGTACCGGCTTATGGCAGCACTTCAGCCTTTGAGATAATAACTTTTGCATCTGCCAAAGAAGTGGCTGTTACTGCCCACAAAATTTACAACTCACAAGTGGAAACACAGACTCCGACAGAATTTTCTATGCACGGGTCTTTGAATTTTATTAATGTAATGCAAACACAGTCCTTCCAACGCATTAAATTGTTGATGTTATGCGAATACACTCCGGAATTGCAGATCCTCATTAACATTATTTGCATGTTAATCTGCATCTTTTTAATTAGTGATATTATTTATGCACATAATTTTCACCCGGTGATGCCAAGTCTCAGGCACATTAATTAATCTACAGAGATGCCAAACTGTTTTTCCTCCACTTTTATTTGTTTACACCGTGTTCTGGATTCAGGGGGAAGTTGGAGGGGGAAAAAGGAAGAAAAAAAATGCCTAAAGATAAATTAAAGTACAAAGACAAGATTAATGACTAAAAGTCCTTTTTGTTTTCATAATTCATATTGTAATATTAGCCAAACGTCACATGTGTATTTTTTTTCCTCCTCTCCACTTCCCTCTGAGATCGTTATTCAGTTACTCTACCTTGATGTATTATTAAAATCCATAATGGACTCCTGAGGCTTCCCTTGCTTTTCTTCTTCATTTACAGAATACAGTCAGTGTTATTCTAATCTTCCTACAACACTGTCATGCATAGGCAATGAGCCCCCGGCCCAACCCCACCACCTACCCAGCAGCCCCCATGAGATCATGCACCTCTACACACAGCCACCAGAAAAGCACTTCAGCACCGCGCGCACATATCTTAAGATGAGACCTCAGCGATGATACCTTATGCAAAGCAGAGAGAGTCGCTGTTGCCACAGACTGGTTTATCAGGGAATCAAAATTAGCTTGAGCAATGCAAAGTAACTGTGAGAACAAATAGACGGCGCTCTGTCGTTGGTTGTACTCGTTTGGAAATGTTTGCCGAAAAGGATTGCCGGCATGTAAACACTGCACTTCACTGCGTCGCCGAGACAACTCTGTTTTGTGTTAATTGTTCTGTTCGCTGAACCCGGCTCGTTTTGAGCGACAGTGTCTGCAAGTGGCCTGGATCTACAGAGAAAGTGTTAGAACACAAACTCGAGCCAAAAGGTTGAAAAGGAGTCACACAATGAGCAGCAAACAGTAAATCCAAGTTATATTGCATGTTGTAACATGTTACAATGCAGCGTAACTTACCAGCATATTATTCAATGTATTCAACATCTGTTCACACAGTATGTGGTGACTTTTTGTCTTTTGCACTCGGCTGGCAACATGTCCACATAGTGATGACAGATGTTTATGATATAAATCATTAAAAAAAAAAATGTCCGAGGCATACCTTTGCTTGGAATTGTCAGTGGACATGATTTAGTCGTGTTATTTCAGCCTGACATCTCAATAAATTGAGTTGATGTTTTGAAATGTTTTCAGCCAAAGTAAAGCTGAAAGTTGGTATCATAGAATCATAATAATCACGCTGTAAACAACGTTTTTCTCAGTATGACAGGCATAATGTGAGGCCATGATCATTCAACTCAAATGTAGGCATTTACAAATAAATACTGAGCTGTATAACAGAATTTCAGTAATGAATATGTGCATTAAAATGATCCATTTGAAAGCACTATGGTATTTGTATTGACCTGTGCTTATTTCTAATAGAAATTCAGACTAATTAAGACTTAATTTCAGAAAGTGTTCCAGCATGGGACTTGTGTTAAGCAGCTTTGTACAGTGATATTGTAAAGGATATTAGCCACATCCATTGCTGAACAAAAAAGCTGAATAGTAACACTGGGGTGCAATTACATAATGTGGACCCCCAGTCTTGCTGCATTGTTAGCATGTTGTTGGAGACTATCCAAAAAGAGAAACAATCCATCCAACCCTAATAAACGGAAAGCACGTGATTAATGAGACATCCAATGGAGGGAATTCCTTAAGGAGAGCAAAGTGTTATCACCATTAACCACAGTGGTGTCCTGTATATGCAGTACACACTTAAACTTCACTGTAATGATAAACTGAAGGGAATATGTGGGTCTAATCAGGAAAAGTTTCTGCAGTTTTGATGTTTGTTTGTTTGTTTGTTTGTTTGTTTGTTTTGTGCATGTGTGTAATTGTTTTTACTCACTGGAGCAAAACGGATTACTTTTATTTTGTTGTTGTTGAAAGGATAAATGTGCAGCTTTGTAGCAAGGATGTTCTAAATAATGCATCCTCTATACAGTGGCTTTATCTGAGTGGGTTGCATGAGGTGCAGTAGCCTGGCTTCTAATGTATGACGGCCTGGAACAATGATTCATAGATCGAGTAACATCTGTGAGCCCAGATAGTGTGGCAGAGAATGTCACAACATGATATCCACAGTTAGATCCATTTCATAATGCACACTAAGTTATGGACGTCATGGCTTTAACATGAAACTATACAGTAGTGTTTTATATCTGAGTTGTGTGCAATGTTAAAATGTTTTTTTTTACTGTCACAAACTACTGTACTGTGGTAAAGGAAACATGAAAATGTCAACCACTGAAAGAGACCAATAAAATGACAAGTTTGGGTCTGAGACATGAATAATTACCCTGATCAAATCTCATCTAAGACCCTCAATTCGCAACAGCTCCTCGTCTTGCCACATGCACATAGTGACTCTGTTATGATAATACCAGTCCTAAGCTCTCAACTTCAGAAGGCGTCTCCTTTGTCCTACCACTTTCCAAAGACAATGAAGTTAGTGACGACAGTGAGGCAAATCCCTCAGAGAAGGTTGTGTGGAATTTACAAGCTTACAATACATTGCCAGTGGCACAACTGATACCACAGGTAATTTGGCATATCATGTCCAGCAACCAGATCCGTTGGAGGGAATGATGAACAAATTAAAAAAAAGAAAAAAAAAGACAGAGAGAAAGAAAGAAATCTGGTGGGAAAAAGCCAGACTAAAATCTTGGCATTCCAGTGGCCATTCACATGAAACTGATAAGTCTGAAAAGCCAAAAGACTCCCATTTTTCTTCCCCTTGTCCCCACTTCTGAGAGACTGATGAAAGTGCCTTTTGTTTCTAAAACGGCTGTCTGTTGTGTTAAATTGTGGAATAATTGATATGTAGTGGGGATGTCTCATACTTAACAAAGCCCTGAACAAAGATCAAACATTGATAAAAAAAATGTATGTGTAGTCAAACTAACTCTCGTGGTTCATTTTCAAGACCTAAAGTCTGCTGCTGACGAAATGGCATTCAACAGACTTTAGTGTGTCGTGTTCTCGGTCAACTCAAAAAACCATTTGTAATTATTGCAGACAATTATGTGAGGAAGTGATATATCCCCCCTGTGAGAAAAGCAGGGCGGTTTAAAATTTCTATGCCCAATCTTGTTGCAGTCATTATGGCACTGCACATCAAGATGTCTCCTTGACCCCATTGACAGACTGAACACTGGCCCCACGTTATAATCTACAGGCTTGATTTCCCATGTCAGCGAATGACCTAAATGGATTTTTAATCCTGCACATTGCATATAGTGTTCAGGTGAAAAGTTCCCTCTACCACCCTATTATACTGGGGCAAGTTGGGTCTGTAACCTGAATCATTGGAAAAATAATGTGCTAAGCCCCCAGTACTGTATAGGCGTTACACCACAACAATGTGTTTCTTTCTTTCTGTTGATGCCACGGACTCCTCTTTGATGCGGCTCTGAAATGACTGAGCACCATAGGCTATTTTCTCCCTGTTCAGGCAACTCAATAGCCAGTCTGTCTGGTCTGTTTGTTTTCAGCTAATTGCCTCAAGATCTAATAAGTTGGTGATGATGTACGTCAAGTCACCCGTGACCCCTGCCAAAAGAAATATTATGTCTCACTAAAACTCACCCAGGGAAGGAGCAGGGTCCCCCTGTATCACTCTAAATATGTCTAGCTTCCCAAGCTCCTGGTTTCAAATGTTTGGGTCAGTATGTGTTAAAGTCAGGTCACAAGAGCCCTGTAATTACGGTATCATGCAAGGCATTTAGGAGAAGAATAAGGGAACTCAAGACCTGCCTAAAAGGACGGCGACAGAGAGAAAATGTCAATTCAGGTAATGCTGTTTTAGAGAGAAAGTGCAATCAGTGGAGGATTGACGGATAAAAAAGTTAGACACTTGTTTCTCTTTTACTTGAAGTATAATACGTCCTATCTCTCTTTATTTGTTGTTGTATTGGTCTGTAACGGCAGATATTTGCTACTTATGGACCATAGAACGTCAACAAATCCAGTGTTTAACGTTTAGAAGGGTTTATTTGCGAACAAAAATAATATATACCTTAGCATGTTTGTATATACTGTAAAACCTTCAGTTTGCATAGCCTTAGATTATGTACTTTGGTCAATGGCCTTGCTTTGCATTGGCAAGTTTGTGCAGACAGACCATTCATGATGTGTATTCTGCCGTTTGAAGTGCAAGCTTACCGCTCAAATTAATAAGGGCGACCAAGTTTCCCTGATACACTGTAGGGCAAGGGAAGAGTTCTCCATTTGTTACAATCTCACCATTAAACATCACTAATCTCTTCCACACTGGACCTTGAACAATAATCACTGAAATATATTTAAATTATTAAATGAATCCATAAATTAGGACAATATTTCCGTATGCACCAAAAGTATATTTAAAAAAAAACAAAAACACGTATGACAAGTGTAACTGCCACAGTTCAACTGTTCGTACAGTGTTTAAATGCAGTGCATCCAAACCACCCCATTAAAATGTGCACAAGGTAAGTTTGGAAGAAAATCTAAGCTTCTAAAATCTAAACTTAAAAAGTAAAAATGCATTTACTGACTGATGTTTATGAAGAGAAATAATATGAATGCCAATGCCATTGTGGTGTCTGCACTGACCATGTGTGGCTCATGCATTTTGATTGCATATATCTGTTGCGGTATTTATTTTTCCCCGGTGAAGTATCTATGATACCCGGCCTCCTCCTCTTTTATTTTCTGAACGACAGACAGCAGTCCAAGCCAAAAAGCCATTTCACCTGCATTAATACATAATGAATAATTTATAAATCCCAATTATTTCGTATCATTTATGCAAAGAGTGTCACACAAGGCATACATAAAGCATTAAGGATGGTTAACCCATAAAGGAATGGGAAACTAGGAGGCGAGTGGAAGGTCACACCTGAAAGTCAGGTTTGTTTTTGTTTTGTTTTTCCTTTTTTTTTCTCCAGCTACAGTATCTCACTCACTGTCTTCTGTTCCTGTTATGTCACACTGGGAAAACTGGCTCACTGACCCGCACATTATTGCCCACGACACATAAATGTACATATAATATCAGCCAAACACCAGAGTTAATCCAATTTTGCATGATGTGACTGAATCAGTGTCTTGTATGAAACAGGTAAAGGGAATAATGACGCATCGTTTTATGTGGTCAGAGGAGACAACAGTCGAGCTTGGGCGGGGACACGTGGTGCAATGACAACTCGAACGTTTTGTTTACGGACAGCAGCTCTCTCGATGGTGAGTTACCATGAATTCAACATCACATTGCATTGTTGGGCTAACATAGTACTTGCTGTTGCTATGATCTCCTTATCTAAATAAATGCAATTATGGTTGGGTTTGCAGCAGTGCTTCCCAGGAGATGGACCACCCCCCCTTGTCACTGACTATCTCCCCCACTAATCCTGTCTTAGAAGGGTCTCTGTTAACAGGGATAAGGCATTGGCCTGGTATCCTCGACTAGTAAGCTAAAGCTTATGTACAAAATGCTATTCAAGAGGCACTGCCTGCAGCTATTGGAACTACGTAGATGTCCATATCATTCCGCCAGCCTAAATATGGAGAAATTTAGCCATGGCTAAATCTCGGAGACTGATGTGGACATGTTCGCTGATAAGGAACAGAGGCCAAGGCGGGGGTCTTTTTTGGAATCAAACGGATGCATTATACATTCTGGAACAAGATGTGGTCTTTTCTAATGACAAATTCATTAACTCTCCAGAAAACCACTGTTGAAATCCCATCTGCCTTGTCTGTGCTCTGCTGTGCAACCAATCATAACGCTCACGCCGCTCAATCAAACAAGCATGCAGCAGAAAGTCTACATCGTGCCCATAAAAATTTGTGCCCCATGACCACAAGGCCCTTGTTTCAGTTTTAGCAGCAAAGTAACTAATAACTGTCAATCATGTATATTGTGATTGAATGGTGTTCATTGTTTACAGCGTCGTGTGGTAATGTCAAATACCCCACGCTGCAGTTTATACTGTATGTGTGCCTCTCATAAACAGTTAGCTGAAAGTTAAATCCTTATTAAGGGTGGTGTTATTGACCCCAACCTCTTCTGGAAAGGCAAAGTGCTTGACACTAAGCCCCAGACAATTTTCTCCCTCTGGTGTGAACAAAATATTTCTCAGTTTCACACATTTGGATGGATTAAGCTTTTAACACTTGGTGAAATCCAGCACTTATCCCACAAACACTTGTGAAGTGTTTGTGAGCATGGATCTATATTAAGTGTGACTGGCCAAGATCCACAAGACCGGAAAAGGCACCACATCTGTTCCAGGGCACGGTGACTTTGAACAGTACTCACACTGGTTTACAATGACAAATGGCCAGTAAATGGATGGTTTCAGATTTTAGCGAATCGTTTCCTGCAACAATCCCAGCAGACATTCACACATTTGTAGTAAAGCTATAAATCAACGCATTACAGAAATCTGAGTTTTGAGAATGCATCTCAAAGGCAAACCCACATACTACTCATTTGTTCTCATACACGTAAAGTGTTGTTCTGAGCTCACTCCACACGTTGAAAGTGTTTCAAATGTACCACAAGAAAAAAAAAAAATCAGGGGTAGCTTTGTGTGTTTGTCCCTTACATTCCCATATATATTTTTTTTTTTCACATGCTCTGAGCCACAATAATACCACTTTGATGAGCGATCGTTAGCGATATAGAGGGATAACGTGCATATGACAGGCTGGCTGCATTTACATATGTGGCCATCGTTTGCAGTTTCAGATGATCGGTAAATAATAACAAGGGTTAATGGATTTCATATGGTATTCAGTCTCACTGCTGCCGTCACCTGATGCAAGAGTACATGCAACCTTGCCCTCCAGGACGGGAGAGAAGTCTGTCAATCACCCAGAGCTCCCTGCAGTACACGTCTCCATGACACACACACACACACACACATGCATATACTGTACATCTAAATGTACAGCTTTCATCCACCATACCAAGAAATCGATCTGGCAAGGACCACAACTGAATATGTAGGCCTAATTTCATCAGCAGTTTGCATTTATTATGATATAGGACAATAGATCGTATATTAAAAACAGTCTATGGGAAAACTATCCTAAACTATCCTTGTCCTGAGGTGTTAATGGTCTCAATTGCTAGTTCTGGGTCTTCTTCGGTAGACAATTTTGTAAATTAGGTTACGATTTAGAGGACAAAAGATGTGGACACCAGTGTGATTGACAGACAGTTATTGTCCAATAGAGGACTGGTTTTAAGTGACATCTCTGATTTGCCAGTTTGAAAATGTCAACATGGCCTAATCGCAATTTTTGAGGCTTCAAAATGGGAGTTCAGATTCTTGTTGGTGACGTCGCAAAAAGGTTTGCCACTTATACAGGACGGCTCAGCACAGTTTGCACAGTCCTGCTGAGCATTTACACTTTCTGGCATGAGGGAGAATCAGATGTCTCACACCTTTGCTCTACCGTGTTTTCATAGCGGCTGCTGCTTGGGTCATTTCTGGACCAACATATACTTTTTCGCATGCAGTGCGGTCGTGTATGACGATTACGATCTGCTGCGATGAAACATAGTCTGCTTGAAGCTGTTTTCATTATGATCCAGCCCAAATCACCAGGCAATGTCATTATGACCAGCATTTTAAGACACAATTACACTGTTTGAGGGGGAAAAAGTGAAAGACGGGTATAAAATGGTGACGCTCTATTTGCCTGAGACTCGGACAATGCAGGCATTGTAAGAATGAAGACAAAACTATCCGCTCGTACCTTGCATCGGCTTTACGGTTCTCTGCAAAAACACAGAGTTGCTATTCCAAAACTTCCCAAGCTCTATTAGACGCCAAGTCACCAATCCACATTTCCAAGCGTCACGGCTACCAAACCATCCACATAATCTCAATCTCATATGTTTCATAAAGTTCAACAATCAAATACTGCTATTTTTTCAAGACAGACAGAGGGTCAGAAAGCTCTCCACTGTAAGCAACTCCATTCACTGAGATCCACAATTTGTCTTATATTAGTTAATGGGCCCAGATTCCTGTGCCAAGCTTAGATGCTTTAGCCTTTGTATGGCCTCATCTCATCTCTCTCTCTCCATCTCTTGCTGTCTCTCCCCAGCGTGCTATAAGTGTATTCCACATCAGACTGAATTATTGCCTCGTTGTTAGTCTTTTGGCTGCCGTTCCAATTTGTGCTACAAAAAGACACGAGATTTGCATTACACTCATTTCAGGCGCTTGCCAAAATATCTCACATTAGTTTCAGCTGGATGTGTGAATTATTGTTCAAATTTGATGAGCTTATAATGCAAATAAAGGTCACATCAGAATTTCCAGATGTGCTTGTGTCAATGGACGTGAGCACATTTGGAGAGCAAGGATACAATTCAAACAGCAATGTGTTAGGATTCCGTCACGCTAAACTCAGCCATCAAAGTGCATGTTTTCAAATAGCCGGCGAGAGAGAGAGAGAGCAGCATTCAAAATTGGAGGAGCCTCTGTCAAAACATTTTATCCCTTGTCTTTACAACCCACAAAAAAGGTCATTGACATAAAAAAAAAGCAAAACACTTGAACCTGCTCAGAGCGGGGCCTTTTCTTTATCTCAACCCAGCATCCCAGCAGCGCTTGAGGGAGGTAGCAGGCAGCAAACAAGCAAGCAAGAAAGAAAGGAAGGCATGGATGAGGCAGGCATAAAATCTGCATGCTGGAAGAAACAAGATGGACATAAAAGATGGACTAAATTGCAGAGAGGATTTTTCTTGTCAAAGGCTAATGGAAACATTTCCCCACAACACAGAGAGGGGAACGGAGGCTCCATTATCACAGCTGAGCAGACGGAGCTGGCAGCTATTCCAGAGAAGCGCTGAGATGTGCACACTGGCCCGGCTTAGCGCCCTCAGCCAGCCCCTCAGGCCTCCACCTGAGTAATCTGTGTCAACAGGTTCCAAAATGCCCAGAAGAATCACATAAACAGAGGCAGCGGGGAAACTCTCACAAAACAATTGTCCCTATGTTTGTTTTCATCTGCTCTCTCCCAATTTTTTGTCTTCACTTGAACCTTTTAATTAAGTCACAGCAGCCTCTAACCTCGCGGATTTCGGTTCTACCTTGAGCACTGAAGACTTGGGTGTTGTTTGCTGGAGGAATCTGCCGCGACGTCCTTTTGTGAAATCACTCTTTTTTGCCTCGTAGCATCACCTAAGAGGAGACAAAAAAAAAAATACAAGTTAAGTCCTACCTATATGCAGTGACCATAGTCCCATTGTTATATACACATATACATATATATCCATGTCTCATGAGATTGATTTGGTGGGAGCACTTTTCACTGACAAGTCCGCAAGGTATTTGCGAGGCATTTGCATGCTCCCTGACACCCTACGTGCCCCAAGGACAGTGCCAAGCCTCGCAGTCTGTTGGGGCCAAATCTGGATTTGTCAGTTACTGATAAGTAAACAGGAAAAATATGTGGCGATAAAAACAGACGATGAAGGACGGGATGACTTTTCAGATCCCGAGCTGCCATTTCACAATGTCAGAAACCACCACATCGCTTCCACTAAGTGAACTGGGTGCCGCCGATCTAATAGGACAAAAAAAAAAAATGCAGGCTATATAGGACTACATAATCAAAAACAATCCTCATGCATAATGGTAAACAACCAAGTTGAATAAGAGAGATGGAGAAAAAGCCCATCTGATGACTTGTTCATCTCATCTGCCTGTCTTCCACTGGAAGTCATCCATTTATAATAAGGCAAGCTGATAAATGTTTTAATAAACTTATTGCATAATTCATCTTTGGCAGGCCTAGTTTTAATTGACTTATCGCAGAATTGTACTGAAGATCAAAAGTCTGATTAAAGCGATGTACAGTATATTTTAGTGCCCCATGGTTTTCCCCCAACACCATGTTTCAAAAAAAAAACATCAGAAAAAAAAGTGTGTTGTGAAATGCAATCAATTATTCACCAAGATAATTAATTAAGTGATTGATTTGTGGATTACTTTTGACAACGTTGATGTCAGAAATACTTTACGTTGACTGACGTCACGGAGGACTGTATATTGCTTAAAGGGCGATGGGGCAGTGACACAGTGCAGAGCGCTCAACACAAGCGTTCTCACAGTCTTCAGTCTTTAGCTGGTCTCCCCAAAAATGTAATTCACTAATTATTTTGAGGAGCAGCAACATTGACAGATAAGACAGTATTCACACATTGTGGTTATTTGACACCTAATTTCACAGCGCTTAATAAGGGGTTCTCTGTGTGTGTGTGCCCTGAGTTCACGCCGTCTCACAGCTATAATTATCTCGTCTCACTATCTGACACGGCATTGTTTAACCTCGACACAGTGGGGATTCCACATGACCTCCGACAGCCAACAGTAGCGGTGCAGTTTTTTTTAATATATATAATTAATCCTACAAAAAAATGACCTGACATAAGTGCACGTTTAACAGGTTTTGTTTGTGTCTAACACATTCCTTTGTCCTGAGCCCGTTTGAAATTGATCAAAAGTGTTTGTGTGCGAGTGCATGTTACAAAGTGCTTGGAGGACATTTGAGAAGTTAGAGGAAGGTTGACATCTATTGCTTTTTGTTTCTCAGTGAAGATAAAAAAAAAATACTTCCAGAAAATATATATCAGTAAAGGCAAAAAAAATAAATAAAACAAATATAAGTAATAATAAAAAGATAATATCAGCATTCTAATATGAGTATATGTAATGGCCTTGTAGTGCAGGGGTGTCAAACGTACGGCCCGTGGGCCAGAACCGGTCCACCAGAAGGTCCAATCTGGCCCACATTATGATTAGAATCTAATCAATATTGTTATTTTTCAAAGATATTTTAGGTTGACCATAATAATTATGTTTTTGTAAAAGGATTCAATGATAAAAATGAGTTTAGTGTATATTGGAAAGTATCATTGTACAGTAAATACTGATGCATTCTTGTGCATAAATAAAATGACTTTATTTAAAATACCAATGCGACTGTCCATCTATGCTTGAATGGTGCATTTAAAATTCTGCATTTGCAATGGTTTCATGGTGTTGGCCTTTGTCTTTGTCTTTACTTGAAGCTTTCCTTCAAGTGAACTGAACACTTGAACACTGCCTGTGTTGTGTTCCTGAACACAACACAGGCAGTGTGACACATCAAAGAGTGGGTTGCACCATCAAAGAGCAGCGAGAGTGCCACTTCTCCATGTCACTGTTTAAGCACGCATATTATGTGACTTGTGTTTATCATTGAGTTATGGCATTAATGTAAAACATAATAACAAGTGTATCAGATCTGAGCACTAACTCCCGTCTTATCCTGACACTCCCTTGTTTATCTTTAATAAATATCAGAGAGGTCATTTCTGGGCCATGACGCTACAACTCACAGCTCACTGGCTGAGCTTTAATATTTTTGAAGATGCTTTATGCAGATTTCCACGACTGCACGACCTGCACGGTGCCGTTTTTTGAAAAAAAAGTAATGACATTCAACTGTTTTTGTCTTAAAATGTCTTTTAAAGTGATTAGGGACTTGTTTCCCTTTAACTGACAATAAAGGGAAGGGAAAACAAAACTGCCTTTCCCCTTTATAGCAGCCACCTGTGTTGAAATGTTTACATTTCAGGTCATGACAAAATAGAAAAATTAATCATTCAGAATCTAAGCGCTGAGACATTCTTGGAAGTTCAGCCTCTCCCATGTTGCCTGCAGCTAACAACAGTGTTGTTCTTGCCAATAAAGTCCGCTTTTGGTCTTAGCTTGGCTGCTGCTCAAGTGTCACACAGCTTGTTTAATTTGAAATACTGGTTTGACCTTCTTTCAACAGAAGTATTTGCTGACGAGCGGATCAGTGAAGAGAGGAGAAAGTGAAACTTCCTGTTTTGTCACTTGCAGCTCTAATAATTACTACATATTGAAGTTAATGTTTCGTGGAATTTACAGGCCCTCTTTGTAATTGTACATTTTATTTGCACATTCTTTTGTTTTCCTGACACACAAAGGAGGTTATGGGGGTCATTTATCTCCTTTCTTTAAGTCTTTGTTTTGTTTTTAACCCATTGTTGCGTCTCAGAAAGTAGTAATAACCTCGAATGACAAATACACACCCACAAATTAGCATATACACAATCTGTTAATGACACAAATAAGACGTGCCATATCAGTGCACAAAACCAATTTGTCCTTAAGCTGCATTGTTTTTAGAAATGCGGAGATGACAGAAGAAAAATACCTGAAACCCAAAAAAAGCTGAAACCTTTGTGCAAGATGATGAGTGTAATTTTCTTTTTTTTTTCTTTCATGATTTATTTTGCATCTGTTTTCCTCCGTCCATTTCTCTTTTCCACCTGCACTCCGTCTCACCTTCCCACTGCGTTCCTAGTTTCTTTCTCTTACCAACAACTTCTCCTCCGAGGTAAAAGGAGAGTGTCAACTTAAAGTTATAGCCATACACCCACCAGTGCCAAGTAAATTGAGTGGAGCAACCACCCCAACATACAAATATGAGTCAGACCGTACACTCGGCGGCTACAAAAACACAGACCCACCTGACACATGACACACAGACTCCATAATCACAGAAATGTAGTAATAATAATAATGATAATAACAACAACAACAATAATAATAATAATAATAATAATAACAATAATAATAATGATAATGATGATAATAACAATAATAATAATAACAATAATAATAATGATAATTCATTTTATCCTTACAATAAACCACTGTACAGGATCAGCATTAAAACATCACCTGATTATTTATGCGTGACATAAAGAACAGCTTAAGATAAATACTTGTTGTTGTTGTGGTGATGAATATTTACGCACGCATCAGTGCGTGTAATCTCAGTCACTCACACACGCACCCACAGCCTCTGAGTATATCGTTGTGTCGACCGTACTTTTTTTACACTACACCTGACCTTTCTATCTGAAGCAAAAAAAAAAAAGAAAAGGTCTGTGTCCTAGATTGTTCAGACCCCAACCAGCACAACACACAAACACACACATTTGCACACACTCTCCAATACTCGTACTGATATTTATAAACACACTCTTTGCACGCACGCACGCACACACACTAACACCGACTAAAAGGCTACTGCTGGGAGCAAAAGGTCACTAGGGGTGAAATCGATGGCTGTAAAACCAAAGGTGATAGATTACTGGGTCTGGAACCCAAAGACAAATTGCAAGACAAGGGAAAAAAAAGAAGAAGAGGAAAACAGTGTTTTATCCAGCTCTTCTTTGCTCTATCCTTTTGTTTTCTTATCATAAATCTTAATCCAGTTTCATTTGTGCGTGCAGGGAGTGGAGTCACTGCGAGATACCAAAGCGTCTGTTAAGTGGAGTGGCAAATTCCATCCAAATTCTATTTCTTCCCCCCTCTGGGATGACAAGACAATAGAGTTGAATAAACAGTTTGCACTGTGTGCTTTTATATCAAGTCTTATTATTTAATGCAATTACGGTGGTGATCACTGATCTATGACATTTGATACCATCATCATCTGTGGGTGTGAATAATTGTGAACTTAGTTGTGGTCAGTGAGTGATCTCATAATCAAGACTGGCTTGTGTCAAAACCACAGACCTACACATCTCTATATCGGTGTGTATCTTTCTTCCACTGGACCGCTGCCATGTCTGTGCGGTTTCCACAGCTGATAAGTAACAGCGTTCCTCGCCCAAACAAACTGCTTGATAATGGAATAATCTCTATTCAATTAGTGGTAAAACAGTCTCCTGTCTGGGCAGTCCAAAACACACATTAGCACATGTGCACGTGCACATTCCGAAGCCTCTTCTCTCTCCCATGCTTTAACGCAGCCAGTCACCAATAATGTTGATGATGGCAGTATACTGATTACTCCTCTTTCTCTCCCTGTTATTCTCTTTTTGCCATTAATCAGTGGTGAAGAAGAGAGGGAGAGAGAGAGAGAGAGGGAGCATGAGAGCTGCCGAGTTTTGGTCGGTCAGCCGCACCGCAGTGAGTAATTAACTGGCATTAACTCATTAAACTGTCCCAGATGTGGCCATGAATATCTGAGTGGTGGTGAGACAGAAGAAAGGAGCGAGAGAAAAAGATAAAGCGAGCGAGTCCGGGCCTCCCTGTATCCTCCTGACAGCAAAAGAAAAGATTGGGAAAAAAAAAGAATATGTGGTGGTGGTGGAGGAGGTGTGTGTTTCTATATATCTGTATTTTAGGGCTATTAACTGCATCCGTGTGAGTGTGCATGTGCTCCATAGGTGATTTATACACTTTTTTTTGATTAAGATTCATCGCGAACACGCCCCAAGTTTATTTGCTCACTGCTCAAGCTAATGGAAACAAAACGCCGCCATACACTTTACAGCATCTGTTGCTTCACTGTGCGGCGCTCGCGCGAAATGGACATCATTTATTTCATCTGCACTTTTAATGGCCCTGTTCTGTTCAACTCGCCTCATATAACACATGCAGTCCTGCATGTAAGCACCGTGTTGCCTTGATCCAAAAGTGAGACAAATGAAACCGAAAAACAAACAAACTTTGCTGTCACGGTTCTTGTCTCTTTTTCTTTTTTTTGCCAAGGAGTTCACACTGCAGGACAAAACAAATGCTTGCCTTTATTGGCAGCTGAGCCTCGGTGTTCCATCTGAAACAAGGCGAGTCTATTATCCCTGTGCCTCCCTGCTGACGTGAAAAAAAAGACAAAAAAAAAAAAAGACTAGTCTGATTGCAAGAGCTCATTACTCACCCGTAGTGTCAAACAGAAGTTTGGATTTTGGGAACGGTTATTTGGATTTCTGACGGTTTGAAGCTTTGGGCTGACTCAGACCACATGAGACAGGCCTTTATACCAAATCGAATCACTTCACCGTGATTAAATTGCGGGTTCAAGTTTAGCTTTGATTGCTCACTGAGTGGATAGTAGCGCAGATGTCAGCTGCAGGGAAGAAATGAAAACATTTCTTACATCACATCACTAACCTGATATTTTCCTTAGTGTGAGTATTCTTTTAGTCATTAGCTAAAGTTTGCATTGGACCTGTTTTTTGTCCGTCTATCCCTGCGGGGGGAAATATTTGAACTTCTTGAGGCTGAATTGATTTTACTCGCCGCAGTCTTATTGAAGCACAGAAAGTGATAGAAAGTTCTTGTGCTGTTGCATTCAAAACATATTCTTGTACTTCTCTGCTCAGGTTGTTTCCTGCTTAGAGATAAGATGTGCTATTCACTGCTCCACACAACAAACGCCGCACTTATTTTGAACCACATGCCTCTTTGGCACCGTCAACTATGCTATGTGTAAAAGTGATTGAATTGAAATGACACATTAACATTACAAATCTAACAACTGGTTGTTAGGCAAGGTAAAATATGTAAAACATGTGCTGGTGTAGGCGAAGGAACACTTTTGAAGTCTGAGCTTGATAAATTGTCTTTCACCATAATTGCTTGGTGGATGGATTTTCTTCTGTTTCCTGAGGTTGAAATTACTGGATGTCGATTTAAACAGAGGCCTATATTACTTTTTAAGAATTAGACCACATGTCTTCACACTTGTTGAGGAGTGACTTTATTCCCTTCTCAGACCGCAGCCAGCACCAATTGGTCGGCTAAATTTAACTTGCTGGAAGTACTTGTGCAGACGACCTTTGCTCTTTGATAAGAAAAAGAGGTTAAGTGGCTCAAGCAACAACTGCTCATTTAATCAAGTCCGCCGTTGGACATGAGAAATGAGGCTGCCTCGCAGTTGAGAGAGCTCCAGTGTAGGGCGAGTGCCTGAGAAATCCGAGGAAAACAATGAAACGTCTCTCATTTTGCCGCATGAGGTCAGATTCACAACAACTTCATTTGCATCTATCCACTGTCGAGCGGGGGAGAGAGCGCGAGAGCAGCAGAGCACCTGAAATGATGCATTGCTGACACACTGAGAGTGATAAAAGTAATCAGTCGAGATGCCATCTTTTCAGTTTGTGTGTGTGTGTGTGCACACGTGCATTAATGCATGCCTTTTTTCTGCAAATTTGGTGTGTGCACTTTAAATGTGCATGCCTGGCTGTGATTGTTTGTGTGTGTCCATGTGTGTGTGTGTGTGTGTGTAACATAGCTACTAGTAAGCATACATGAGCGTGTACCTGCATGTGTGCCTGTACCTTTTGTGTGTTTGACGGCATCTTATTAAAGTGTCATTTAGACCGACACTTCTCAGAGTCTGGCCCCAGGCTGCCTGTTAGATTGTAATCTTGGACAAAATTACTACTTTCTCAAGCTGTAATCACAAGCTGTGTGTTTGTGTGTGTGTGTGTGGGGGGGGAGAGAGAGAAACAGAGAACCTCATCATTGTTTGGCATGTGTCTATTATGATTCAAGTGAATGTAACAATCTGCCTGATTGATTTACCACTCACTTTGTAACTCATCTGCGCCCCGAAGCAGCCTTCACTTTCACAGGATCAGACTCTACATTCTAAATGGGCCTTTCAGCTTATTAACAGGTTCGTATGTGTCGGAAAGGTATTTGAGTCATTGCTTTTGTTTTTATTTAGATCTTTTAAGGAAATACATTGTGTTCTCAATAAGTCATAAAACTTTTTTTTTTTTCCAGAGAGCATTTAAAGAAAACAACAACAAAAAAGCCTTATATGGCTGTACATTTAATTCCTCTAGTTCTCATTGGTGTTTATCGTTCGAGATTTGTCAAAGAAGAAGTCCATTCCTTTGATGCGACAGTGATGACGGCACTGTCTGGCGACACTCAGCCTTGTTGAACTGTGACTCCGAGCTGCTCAGGGTTTCTATCTCTGTCGAGCTTCCATCACTTGACTATTTTAAGATACCAAGGAGGGATGACAGCATGCACCAACACACACACACACACACACACACACACATACGGCTCGTCGGACAGACACATGCACCGAGCTTCCGCACATCTCGTGCCCTTTGGCAAAGCGTATGATGACAAGAACTATCTTTCTTTTTAACCTTCTCGCCCCACCCTTGTGCCGTTATCACTTCCCACTCAGACTTCACCCAGATTACGTCTCTTCACGGGTTGGCCATTCCGCACGCGGATGTCGGCCAAAGGAAAAGAGACTAAGAGTCGACGTCATGTTTTATTTCTTCGTTGCGATTCATAGCAATTAAGATCAGAGGCTTGAGTGATGAGTTGTTCAGGAAATAAAATGGGACATTAAAAATGACACAGATGCCTGCTATTAGTCATCGGATAGTCGTGTTTTATACTTAACACTTTAATTTATTATTCTTTCTTATAGCGCAGCCTGTTGTTAAGTTGTAATCATGTTGGATGACATTGTGCCTCATTTTAACCGTTGCTGATGAGCCAGCACATTAAGAGGCACACAGATTATGTGCTCCAAACTCAGTATTTAATTTACTCTGGCCTTGTCGGTTTGGCCAGCGAGGTGGTAATTTGATTGGTCAGCTGTGTGCCTTTTCCTGTCTTATGATTGGATTTGGTTCTCGTGTGTCTGGAGCAAACTCCAGCACTCTGGGATGAAACAGATTAACTAGATTCTTTTTTTGTTGTTTCTTTTTTTTTTTTATGCTTTCCGTTTCCCTCTCCATCGCTGGAGCTGTTATTGGAAGAAAGTGATAATTCCCCTGCACTTCAAACACAGCCTCCTAACTAAGACTCCATCTAAGTCTCCTCCAAGGAAAAGCTGCCTGCCTGCACACAGATGTCTCTGATTAAATTGTATCTCAGAGAGAGAAAACGAGAGAGTCCTCCTTACAGCTTCACCCCTTTTCTTCATGCTCTCTCTCTCTCTCTCCCCATGTCTCTCTATCTGTCTCTCTGTTAGCTTGCTCAACTGGCTGTTGCCAAAAGAGCCTTGGGCGACGAATAAATTGCTTTGGTTTCAGCAGACAGAGAAGTTGGCCGAGACAAGCTGAATCAGTGCATTAGATGCGAAGGCCCCCTCATAGACTGGAAGTTAGCCTTTAGCGCAGTCATTGACCGTGAGTGATGATTATGTCTAATTGAAGGAGACTTTCGCTACCTGTAACACAGCTGGAGGGCCTTGAGCATATTGGACACGGGAAAAAGAATGGGGTGTATGTGTGTGCAGGAGATGGTGGAGAGTTGTTACAGAGGGATGAAGGAAAACACAGGTGCGGGGGGAAGAGGAATAAAAGAAAGGTGGACAGATGTAGAGATAAAGATATGTGGAAATTAGAGAAGAAGAGTTCCAATAAATTAGAAGGATACTAATATTGTTCCGGCGTTTCAATAAAGTCATGTTAGATTCCTACATTTTCCCCATATAGGGCCTGGGAATTTGAATCATTCAGTATTTGCCTTCATTACACAAATCTGGTTTCTAAATATGCATCTGCTTAAAATCGGCTTTTAACAAGGAAAATGCTTGCAGAAATTAGCGCTAACAAAGCCATTTCTAGCCCATCTACCAGCCTCTCATATCGCTCCCAATACCCATAAAAGCGGTGCACTTCAGTGTGGACTGGACTAGAGCTCCGTGCACAACATGCAAAAGCTTCCAAGCAATTTAGAGGGAAAGAAAATCAATATGTTCATTGTGCATCACTGAGGAAAAATCATGCATTCTCTCCAAATTTGAACTCCGGAAATAACAGGATATCGTGTCATTTTCTCCAGGCTTCATTACAGCTTGTGTGCTGACGTTTGAATCGGTTTGTACGTGGATGAGAGCTAGTGCACATGAAGTTGCCCCCCTTTTGTTTGTGTGCATGGGATACACGCACGTCGAGGAGTGTGGACGCGTGCGTGCCTGCATGCGCTTGGATGTAGCCGGGTCCCCATGCGTGTGCAGGAATGAACGCTTGAGCTGAGCAGACTGGTGCCAAAGACAAAAACAGCCACGCCGTAACACCCCCCCGCAACCCCCGTCCCCCTACCCTCATTTCCACATGGCACCGGGCTCCCTGGCAGGAACGGTGACCACGGGAGTCGCTTCAGATCATCTAGGAGGGTATTGGATGGCCGCGGCTGCCTTTTGCAATAACCTGGCAAGGTCTAAATTCATTAGGGTAAAATTTGGCCCTGGCTGCAGCACTGTAGTGCCCACAGCATTTGGCCCTGCTGCTCTATGATGCACTAGGCTGAGCTGTGGAGCATTTTTGCTGGATCCAGAGAGAGCCATTAGCGGCTGCTTGTGATGACGATTATGCTCCCCAGTGTCAAACACAGATAGTTGCCTTTGAATGATTTGAGAATATCCTTTACACACAAGCTATGGAATAATGGGTTAGGTGGGGAGCAGAAAGAGAAACGAGGGACACACACACACACACACACACATCAGAAATTGAGTTAGCTATGGAACACGGGGAAGGTTAAGATTACAAATGTTAAAATGACTTCATTCAGCAAAGTGAAATGCATTGAATGTTTCACACAGTTCACACCAGCAGCCTGTGAACACGACAGAAAAAAATGTGCATTTGACGCTTCAGTCAAATAACTATACACGTATTAAATATGTAAGTTTTACATTTATATATGTATTAAATATGTTTTGAATATATTTACATATATAAAATATGGAATTATTAACAGTGCTAAATGTCAACTAATATGATTTTTTTCTTACTCACAAATGTAAATATACAAGATAGAAAATGCAAGAAACACATCACAAACATGTGGCGTGTTATCCCTGTGGGCTGCGTGGACAAACAGAGCTGTAAGAAGACATCATGTAAAAGTGATTTTACAGAGATTATCTACCACTGTCAACAAGAAGTTTCCCGCGTGAGACGTAAAGATGACATTTTACCCGACAGCTCTTTGAAACCTCTGCCCTCGCCAAGCACGTGCACTCGGTGCGCTTGTGTTTGATGACCACCGAAATGCCAATGGGCCTGGTTGCTTCAGAGCAAAGCTGAATCAATACTTTGCCAAAGAAAGCAAACAGGCTGAGGTGCTGACAAGAACCTGCCCTCTGATCAGTGTTCCTACTGTGCAGTTTTTGTGGTTCTTTCAAATTTCGCTCCTCTGGGGTTGCTCGCTTATTTGAAGTTAACATCGATGTGATCTGAAACCTACAACTGTGCTTTAATCTTTCTGTCTGCCTTACAATGTGAAATGTAGTTTTAGTTTTTTTTAACACACATTTGTATACACGTGTGTGTTGTTGACAGCAAACCAACAACACATCTCTACCCACTGGTTTTTGTGCCACACCTTCAACATCTAAATCAACCTGCGAAACGTTTTTTGGCATTTTTCTTCCAACATGTAATTATGCTGTTGAAAGCATAAATTCCTCTCCACGGAGGTGTCCGATATGCATAATTTGTTGAATACCTTTGAGCCAGCTAATTAAATGCATTTAGGCTATTTAAATTTTACTGAAAACTTGTAGTTTCCTTTTTGGTGAATCATAATTAACTTTCTTAAGGACAATTAAGGTCAAATTGCAACTCTGACTCTAATTAACATATGCGTCCTGGACATTGCATGTAATACTTTATAATATGAAACTACTTGATTTAAGTTCAGCAGTTTTGAGAAGTCTGTCCTTTGCTTGCTGTACTGTTGCTCCACTACAAATGTCAACTTTAGTTCAGTTATGCTTTACTGCTGTATACACTATATAGTACAATTTTATATAATTCTTCTGCATTTCCTTAAAAAGTCATCCCAAGTGTTCATTTCAGTGTATTGTATATTTACAGTACATTTACATGGGAGCTGTGTGTGCGCTTGTTTATGTGTTTGTGGCACCGGTGCGTATAAAGGCATGGTACCAGGACAGTGAGGTAAAATTATACTGTATACCCTGGTAGACACTGGTAGAGACATGCACAAACACAAAGCTGCAAATGACTATTATATGTGTCTTTGCACTGGATGCCAACAAACACATGCCACTCTCCAATCACACACACTTTGAGTTGTCAGACAAACAGCTGGCGCAGAGCTCCAGATGGACGGCAGCTCACAGTGCTAAGTGAATTATAGATTTGATAACACGGGATGCCTACAGAGCTACACTCGAGTGAGATGAGCTGATCAGGCTAAGCATGCAGAACAGTACATTTGAGTACATGCCAGGCACATAGTGTATATGTCCAGAGTGTCTCCATAGGCTTACGCTGGAGAAGTATATGTAATTCACATTCATCTGTGTGTACTTGTATCCATGTAAGCATACTAACACAATCCCATTCTGTCATAAGGTGGAGCAGCGCCATAAACAAGGGGCACCTCTCCTATTTGATAACAGATAGGCTCCCGCAGGAACAGCCATTATTTCTCTGTATTTTGCGCAGCAAATGAACTTGACAGATGGCTGTGTCACCCAAACCCTTGACTACCATCCTGATTATGCAGAAAACAATACAATAGACGAGAGAGGGGCATCATTACCAGAGGGCGGGATAGTGAGTTTCAGCGCGCACACCAACACCCCATCCACAGTTGAGGACAATGCAGCGCAGCCCGACAAAAATACACTTGTGAAATTGAACAGCAAAAATGAGTTTAACACAAAATGGGATACGGTCAGGCAATCTGTCATGAGGCTAAAGCCATTGTGTAGGCTTGCATGCATGGCACATTAACTCATCCGTCTTCTCCAGCTCTGTTAATGGCTCCAGCCTGAGTTTTAAACTGTAGAGGTTTACTGGCTGGTGCAATGCCTCCCTACTGGATCTATGAGCTTTATGAGGAATACGTGTCTGCAAAGGGAAGTCAGTAAGTGATACTTCTGTTATGATAGAAACAACCCTCTTCAACCTGACCATCACTATAGACTCCAAGGGACATCGAAGGAAGGACGTGACTAAAAGGCCAACTTATTACAAAAAAAAAAACATACGGGTGTAAATAGGTTTGTATTATCACACTAAAACCAAGAATTACTCATTATCAAGTCATATGATTGAGATTTCTTCTGCTATCATTTACTGTATGTGACACATCTCTGTTTGACAGTTGCCTTCATGCTGTCCTCCCGTAGACAGGCTGGTGAAACAAGATAGTAAAGTTTTCCCTGTAAACTTTTTCAAAGTGTGTGGATGTGGCGCTCTATAGCCTGTGGAAATCACATACTCAACATCTGGTCCAGGAATACTTCCCCGCGCCTCTCTGTCTTTTCAACATGCCAACTAACACAGAGGGATTTGTGTCAACTAGAAGAAAAGTGAGTCTCAACCGAGCTGCCATGTTGGCAGGTGGCAACAAGTAAACCTGTCCACATATATCCACAAGAATGTACCAACAGGTACCAACAATTGACCTTTGTCGTCATGGTTACAGGTTATTACAAGTGTAACATACTTTTGGCATTATTTTTAAGGAGGGGGTCATGGATCGGTTAGGTTTAGCCTGATTAAACCTGGTCTGTTTCAGGGAAAGAAAGAAACATCCTTTAATGGGTGACCTTTGTTAACATATCAATCCACCTCAACTTCCTCTTAACATGGACAGAGTAGACATGCAGAAATAGTTTTCACATCAGAGCGTATGGTGGTGCTGGCGGACTCCGAGTGGCCACTGTAGGAGCCGATTTCACCCCCAAAGTCACATTTGGGAATTGATCTTCTCACATTATATATATATATATATATATATATATATATATATATATATATATATATATATATATATATATATACATATATATAAAAGTCTACACTCATTCTGTCAGTCAAGTGTGTGTGAGTTTCATTAAGCTGTGCTTAAATAGGCAAAATAGACCTTCTCTATCACTCCAAACATTCTGCGTTTAAGATAGCAAGGAGAAGTGAATGTGGCTCTTCTTTCTCACTGTAACATGAACTTTGACACTGTAGTGGCAAGAGTGTGCTTTACTCCTTCAACCTCATTTCCTGAAGTTGGCAGTTTGGTCAAAGTATTTGTGAAGGACAGAGAGTAAAACACAGCTCAATAGGCTCCGAGTGCCATTAATTAAAAAGCCTCAAGTCGGTGTTAGAAAGTATGTTCAACCTGTACCTTTTCTTCTCCTCTCAGCGTATGCGTTTCCCTCCTAATGCCGCTGACAGTGTGTCGCGCTGCGTTGCCAACTCTCAGAGCAAACCAACAGTTGCCTTGCGTCTGGTTAGCGCCGCGGTGTTAGGTATGTACACATGGTGCGTCAAATCAAAGAGCATGTTTGTGCCCGTTTTGAGTGGGGAGAAATAAACGGGGAATCGGAAATCTCACACTGTCGTGTAAGTAGGCTCAAGGAGGCACCGCCTGAGAGGAGGTGGACGAGTAAGGAGTGGCGAAAGGAGAGCGAAACAGTCTTTAAATGACTTCGATCTCTGGTGTGATGAATCACAGTGTTGCAAATCCCTTTTTAGCTAATTGCTACCAGCATGTGAGATTTCCTCCCTACTCCTCCTCCATGTTCAATATCAATTTTCAGGGCCGGCAGAGAGAGATAGCCCTGGTCTGTTCCCCTGAGTCTCTGCAGTGGCTTCGCAGATAAAAACTGCACCAACAGCACTTAGCCATTTCAGAGACTGGGGACACACACACACACACACACACACACATGCATACACACCGACTCTTATTCACAGCTGTGTGCGGTAATGAAGGAGAAAAGATGGGCCAATCGAAGTGAAACAGGGAACAGGCTGGTGTCATCTGCTCTGTGACCTTCTGAGAGGGCTGTGTGTGTGTGTGTGTGCGTGCGCGCATGTGTATGTATGTGTGCTCTCCTCAAGAAGTCTGGAGGTCAGACCTGTGCTCACTGGAGGGAATTAACATTTGTCTGCTTCGCTAAGGACAGGCTGTCCTCCATGGAGACTGCAGGGATTGTGTGCATATTGGTGAGCTTAAGTTTATTTTTTTATTTTATTTTTTTTAATGATCATGCAGTACTATTTTGTGCTATGCTAGGCTATTAGTTTTAAGGTACTGTAAATAACAATGTCCAGAAAGAAGCAATGTACATAGAAACGAGAATCTTGAGCTCAGGGCCAATGTTGGAAAAATAGACTAATAAATATGACACTGCCAATGTCACCTTTTTTTTATAATTACTTAAAATAGATTAAAACTGATAGTAATATACATATAACTAATATGCTCTGTGCGTGTGAGTGTGTGTATGGCCCTTGGCCATACTCAAGAGGCGACATGGCAGAACTCCCCTGACACTTTCTGCTCCACTCAAGCAGCTGCTTTCACAATTAAAGGAGCACCTCCACCCCAGAATCCATCATGGAAAAGTGTGAACTCGACGTAACCCAGTCAATAACAATAGCCATGCACTTCACAGGAGCATATCTATCTCTATTTATGCCTGAGTAAGTGAGAGCAAGAGTGTAAAGTAGTGGCCTTAAAAACTGTCAAAGCGAGGTGAATTGGTGCCCCGTAGATGTCAATGAATAAAACAATACTTGGCATGGAAGTGAAAGCGTTGTTTATTTGAGGCTACAAATGACCTGGACTGAAAACTGCTTTAGCACCAGAACCTGTGAAGCTTTTGGGAAGCGAGCCATGTGCTTTGATAACCTGTCTCCTCTAAAGTGCAGCTCACACCAGCAGTGACACAGATTGGTTCATCTGCACAGTCTTTGCAAAGGAAAGTACTAGAAGCTAGTGCTGGTGAAATGATTATGTTGAGGACTGGTGAAGAGGTGGCAGCCGCTCGCACGCTTGTAGCCTTTGCTAATCTATTAGTAACTAAATATGATACAATCAATAAACAGTGGACAAGTTCAAATTGACGCATCTGACGAATGACCTGTTATTTTCACACATTAACGACTGTACAGTGCATCAATGTACTATTAGCCGCATGCTATAATCAAAAACAACCTTGTTTAATGTTGTCGTTTCATTTGTGGTAAGATGCATTTTTGCTGGGGGGGTTGAAGTCGCCTATTTGCCTCCATGATTATGCCAAATGCTTTTAAAAGGTGGAGGAAGGTTTGAAAGATCAGGGACCTTTGCACCCTGTTCCCTCACACCCTCTCCTCTCTACTTTAATCTGATTACTAGCTGGCATCTTTGATCTCGGCCTGGGCCAGAGGAAAACAAGCTGCTGGGCCCTTGCCTATACACATGAAGCGAGTATGGAGATTAGCAGCCTTCCCTTACAGCTTTAGTGGCTAATACCTGATTAGGGCCCAAAGTCAGCCAATTGTCTCACTGCTGGCTATCGATGCTAGCATTGGCTCTAAAGGGAGATTGGGGGTGGAGGCGATTGGGGAAGAAGAGATGGAGTAGTAGTGGTAGTAATATGGGGGAGAGAGGGTTGGGTTGGAGGTTGATTCCGTAATGGATCCTCATTTTATCCTACCCCACTAAGAAGATTAGGCTTTGGTGTGTCATATTAGCTGTGCTCTCTGGGCCTTTGGTGGTCTGTGCAGTTTTCTAATGGCATGTCCAGTCTTCTCTTCTCTTCTCTTCTCAATGCATATGGCATTATGTGTCCTACTGGAACAAAAATGCTCCAAGTGTTAGATACACACCATTTCTTTATGGAGTAGGCCCGGTATGATAAGCTCAAATGTTTAACATCTGTTTCAACTTAGAACGAAATCATCTAATCTTAAAAGAGAAAATGCTGCACCATGCATACTTTTAAAATAAGACAACACAGTCATTTGATGTATGAAGTGAGATGTATCACAAGTGCATATCAAGAGAAGAAGATGTGACGTGTTTCCCAATAAATTACACAACACCATGTTCATTTTTCACATTTCACTTTTGTTCTCATTAACTATATTTTGGGAGTGTTTGTGTGTGACTTTATTAATTAATGACAAATTATTAATTCAACAGTCAACAGTTAACTGTTGTGAGATGTACAGTATCAGCAAAGAGGCCTATGGGGAGACCATGGAAAAAAAAAAAGTGTTTTCGATAGACTGCAGACATCTCATTCCAGTAAAGGGTTGTTACTCTCTCTCCATCTTACTCTGTCCGACTCTCTATGTCTTTAAATCTGACAGTTTAACAAAGACAGAGCAAATCTCTGAGAGCGACAAGTTTTGCCAATTAGAGCACTTGAGACAGGCAAATGCCTCTCTCCTTAAAACTATTATGCTGCAACTGGTGCAAATAATTGGTCATTAATACAATGGGCAACTAAGAGTGGAGTTTGTAAGCATTTAACCAAGTATGAGAATTTGTCTATTTGAAGCAGTGTTATTCTCTACATTTGGAGCCAAGAGCTTTAATTGTCAGTTAGCAATATGTCAAGTTCAGCTGCTCAACCAGCTCCAGTCGGAGGCTGATCTTTTTTTTTCCACAATGAAAATAAATTACAATTTACAAAGAGAAAGTACATTATTGTACACACTGGCTACAAGATCATATTAATACACTAAAATATCTGCATATTTGATGGTGTCATACTGCATCCACACTGTGTTGAAATGGAAATGTTGACAGTGGTTTTCAAACAGTGGTCCGTTTGACTATTCCTCTTATTAGACAAACAAAGTTTTTCTTGGAACGTACCAAAATAAATCACAATTTCCGGGTTGCACTTGCCAGGTTCCTGCATATACTCGGCCCAAGTTCACACACACCTCATGAGTAGTGTTTATTTGTTGTCAGCATTTAACAGTACTGGAGGAAAAAATCATGATGGGGTGGAGGGAACAGACAGAGAACCAGTATGGACATCTGTGTAGATGTGTCTGTGGGGCTCTCTGTTTACTTTGCAGGAGACGGAGTTGGGGTTTCATTGCAACTTTCTTTGTGTACTTCCACAGCGTATTGATCTTAAGGCCAATAAATGTTGATCAGCATTTGCTTATACCGAAATTATTGCATTTCAGAAAAGATAGACATCAGAGGGCATGCTTTTTCTAGCACCCCTGAACCGACAGAGAGTATGGGGTGCATTTTCTGTAACTGTCCAGAGAGATGAGAAGAAACAAGTAAGTAAGTGAAGGAAGCACACTTGATGTGGCCTGTATTGTAACAACATGCAGTTACATTTCTAGGGGGGTGAACATCAGTCAACAATTCCGTCTAAGCTTTGCTCTCCCGATGTAACACATTCAGCAGTGAGGTAAAGGTGGAGAACGCTCATTGAATAAAGTCCCAGCAGCCTCATTATCCTAAGAGCTGTATCTTCTTATGAGTTTACTCTTTATCTACTTACAGTCAGTTCCTCTTTGTTCAGCAGTCCATGGCTCATAACACCTTTTTAATCTCTGTGTGTGAAAGGAGGGGGCTAGGATTCATGCTTGAATAGGTGCGAGAGTATGCCTGATTAGTGTGGTGCTAAATCTCTGGATGGGAAATTAATAAATTAAAGGAGGAGATTAGCTGCATGTGTACACTATTTTATTTTTAGGGAAATCGGGCCTGATGGACTTAAGTGATGCAGATGATATCTCATTATTTCAACCCTTTATCTCAATGTGCTATAGTCAAAGGAGCCTTTTTGTCTATGAATACTTCCAAGCTGCGGGATCATTTAATGACAAGATGTGCAAGTTTAATTAATTAATGAGTGTAATGCTGTGTGTGGTTTAGAACAGGCACAGTAATGTTTGGTTTATTTTTTAATTGAGGCCTGTGTGTGCAATTGTTAGTTGAATGTAAAGTATGTTGATGTAGGTATTTGTGCAATGTGTATCACCACTTTGTCTCCTTGCAAAAGCATCTCAACACCACCATTAACACCTATAGAGTCCAAAAGACGAAGCCAAGTTAAAACGTTCTCTCCACTACTGTCAGTTAGAGCAGGAATTCCCTTTTCAGTCATCTCAGAGTTGATCCCTGATGTCAAATAAATCACCTCACCATATCCCAACGTTCAAGCCTTTCAGTTCATGCATTAATAGATTCGACATTAGTTTTTGATACACAAAATATTGGCATTAACAAGAGTTTATTAGGATTGAAGAATGTAAAACAAACAAACCAGCAAGCTAAAATATCTGTTTTTGTTAAAGAGTCGGCAGCGGGTGAAAGTGAGATTTTACAAGAGCTATAACTTCAGTTCCCGGTCTGAAAAAGGCTGCCTGACAGCAATTTACCATGGTGAAAACATTCTGAATACAGCATACTCTTAAATTGACATGGACTTTTAATGTGACTTAAATATGTTCTGCTGAGATCTTGTCAAGAGTCTATGCAGGCAATCCTCCCACTACCATCAAGTAAAAAGCAAATATTATTGAAAAAAAATAAAAAAATAAAAAAAATCCACCACCAAAGAAGGCAAAACTCATCCCTCTTACTCTGTCTTTTGATAGGTGTGGCACCCTATGGGTCTTACCCAGCTGTTGTCCCTGTGGCTCTACCTTGCCCTGCTGAGCTGTACCTGTCTTAAGTTAATAAATCATTTTGGCATTATAAAATATTCAAAGGGGGGGGCTCAGGCAAGGCCAGGTTAAAGAATTTCTTAAATTTTCATGGCATGACAGCCTGTTACACATAGCACTTCTCCTCCACCCCTTTCAGCTGTGTGTGTGTGTGTGTGTGTGTGTGGCTGGGGTTGGGAAGATCTCCTGTGTCACTCTAATAGTCTAGAATTACACTTGTATCAGTGTCACTAGCATATGGGGTCTATGTATACCCTTAGGCCCATAACACTCCCTTCCACCCTCCACTGTCATGGCATTTAAAATGATACCATTTGGCAAAAGCTGGTTTTGACAGAAAAAGTGAAAATCTGTGTGTTTCTCTCCTTAGCCTGACGACAGAGCTGCAACCACCAGGGGCTCCTGCCACTGAGCAGCCAATCAAATTATATTTTATAGGATAATGATGGAAGTAGGTTTCCCTCCTTATATGCACACTCTCTCAATGTTTGCCTCTCCTTTTCTCTGCCCTTAACTCACTAGCTTTCCTGGAACTGTCTTTCTACCTCTCCACCCTGTCACCTGTCCATTGAGATAGAATACTAAGGAAAAAAGATGACATCCCTATAGATGCAATCAAAACTGTTGAGACTGATGCAGTAATATTTCAACTGATGGCTAGATTTTAAGTATAACTTAATTTAAGGGGCCATGCAATCGTTTATCACTAGTTTTTGTTTGTTTTATTTTGGACAATGTCTTTTTTCCCCAGGTAAGTACCTTACACATAATTTGCCTTGTTAAAAGTATTATTATTTATATGGTGAACACTGCTGTTGAGAGGGGCCAGGGAATAAAACAAAGATACTATGAAATGAATTATGTTCTTTGCTGTATCAAACAGCTGTAAAAGCCTGAGGTGACTTAGCTTCACAAAGGTTAAACATCATATGAAATAGTGATGAATTCATGGATAGAGGGACCAATTAAAGCTTCCTGGACTGCGCTCCCATCTCTCCCTTTGCTCCTCCTCAACCACTTTTACCATCTACTTTTCTTTTTTCGTCTCACACTGTCTTGTCATAACGTTCACTATCTCTTGATCCCCTCTTTTACTCTGCCGATTCCTGACAATAATACTTCTCCTCTTAACCCCTTCCCCTTTCCATCCATCCATTCATTCATCCATCCATCCATCCATCCATCCATCACCTTGAGGAAAGGCAGTGCTTTGGTTGGCCGTGGGCAGAGGCAAATGGATATAATATAAGGGCCCAGGTTTCAAATACTGACATGTAGCCAACCATCCCCGTTAATTAAAAGCATCTTAAAATGCAGTGCAATGTGGGATCGCAGCGAGGAGCTTAATGGGATGCTGTAAATAGAAAGAGTGTTCCAAAATTTCTTTTTAGAATGAATGCAGTGGGAGAAAAAGACAGGAGGCTGTGACTAATATCATGAGTTAATAGAACAATATCATGAGTTAAGAGAACAAGATAAAATCAATGGTTTATACACACACACACACACACATATATATATATATATATATATACACATGCTACATATATATATATATATATATATATATATATATATATATATATATATATATATATATATACATACATATATATATATATATATATATATATACATATATACATATACATATACATATATATATATATGTATATATATATATATATATATATATATATATATATATATATATATATATATATATATATATATATATGTACATACACATATACTTATATAGATATAGATGAACACATAACCAGTTTAGGCAAAAGAAAAAGCGGCAGCTTCTCCAGGATTCCATCTCCTACCACAGTGGCCTTTACTCACTTACTGACAAACATACAAGAACCCACATACACACACTTGCAATTGCAATATTGATATGTTTTCGCTTTTTATCTCTTGATATCTAGTTGTTACCCTCTCTGCCAGGCCACTCTGACCTCTGTGAATTCCATAATATATGCCTGTAATTGCACATCAAAACTGCATTATTTCAACACCAACTCTCCCCCATCCAACACACACACACACACACAAATCTGTAATTGCATATGCATATATGAGCACAAGTGCATACATTCATATGCAAGCTTGCAGGTCTTATTTTTATGTATATACACACAAACACACAACATGGCTCACTGGCCTGCTGATGCTATAGGCCTCATGTATTTTGATGATATGAAAGTTGACCACATTTACATGCAAATCGAAGTTCCAGATTAACAGGTTCCGTGCGCGGGGGGGACTGCATGGTAATATGCTATTATGGCTTTTAAATACATTTACCGATGTTTTGACCCAGAATTAGAATGGTCCGAGCACAAGAAAATCATGTCGGCCTGATAATAATTTGGTTTTCAAATTGGGAATACAATTTCATCAGGTTCAACTGTCATATCTAATAATGACTCAGGTTGTGCTCACTAAATTGAAGATTCTTTTTCCACATAGTTTTGTCCCACCCTCGTTGAATGAGAGAACAAGCACTGTGTTAACAGAGTCCCTTGCAGGCCAGAAATTGCTGCCTAATACCATGACATTGTCAGAGTACAAAAATCTAAATGGCAAGTGTCTCTGTGTTCATGTACTGAGTGGGTTTGTGTTCAGAAAAATCACACGACGGTTGCAAGTTTATTCTTTCAGCTTAGTAAAAGGAGTGAAAATGACTTTTTTGACACCAGCAATAGGTCACGTCTTTCTATAGCTAACTGGTAAATTTGCATATTGTAAATAAAGAATAATGTAGTCCGTGTTCTGTCAAGACATTGAGTCAATACAACTCTTCAAATCACTGTTTGTCCGTCAGCGCAAAATGGCAATCACCTCAACCAAAATGGTCCTGACAGCTAAGGACTGATCTCAGTTTTCATGCAGGGAGTTCATTACTTGAGATAGACTGCTTAATCTTTGCATTTTTCTTGCTCCATGTTATTTTCAGAATCATGAATTTCAATGTGAAGGCTGTTCAAAAATAAAACAACTTTGAGATCTTGTTATCAACAAATGATTAAACTGTAGACCGACCCAAAAGGATAAACTGAATGCTCTCTACTGTTATAAGTCTGGTTTATCATCTTTGCATTTAATTAATGTAGTCAACCGTACCATAGTTTGATCTCCTTGGAGCAAATGCAAACATGAGAGACAGAAGAAAAGAAGAAGAAGACGAAGAAAAAAAAAAGGAAGACATCATCCTCGGGTGTTACACTTGCAATGTATTTCCTCTAAAATTTTTCCCCACTCAAGAAATAAACAAATAATTAACCGCCCCATGGGATATGACACACAAATAGAATAATGTATTTGTGTAAGTCAAATGCCTTTTCACGGCTGGGCAAAGAAAACATAATAAATGAATATGAAAGTAAGTAAACAGAGTCCCGATACCATCTAATTAACAAATACCATTTTTATCATGTCTACTGGGGGCTAAAATAGTTTTTGAAAAATCGCAGCGTGCCTTTTGGCATCCTTGTCGATTTATGTAAACAGCCTGCAGACATTCTATTGGCGCACATCACAGTGAGATCATACACTATTAATGAAGATTGAAAATAAAGGCTGTGTCATCTGCATCAGTGGCACTAGGATGCACTTGGTGGCAGTACATCATTCCTTAAAGTCAGTCAGTGAAAGTAGAGAGGGAATAGCCTTGGAATAACATTGCCATACTTTTAATATTAAACTGTTTGGAGGAGGAAGAGGTGAGTAAAGGTGCAGGATTGAGTCACATACTGCTATCTAATAATATATAAAATACGTATATGTTGGGACATAGTGGATAATGTGGAGGGGCAATTGGAGCTAAACCTATACAGGGTGAACTCCATGATGATAACTCTCCCACTATAGTGAACGTATACAGATGAACCAAGTGGGCGAAGCTAATTCTTGCTTTAATTGGACACAATGTATACTTATTTACAGTATAAGCACAATTTTGGAAGAACACATAACATAAATCTGTACACCCATTAACTTAATACGCAGCCTGTCGTTTAATGGTTGCCATTTAGACTAATGACAAATGTTTACGATACAATGTATCAAAATCTGTCGGGGAATATTTACCTCGAATTCCATCTCTTTTATGGCTCATGATTGCCAGAGACACCGTTTGGCCAACAATGTCACCGAGGTCACTCAGCGAGGGTGGGCTGTGTGGAGAAATATGCCAAGCAGACACTTAATACCTCAAAGAATCCATACCAGACACCCAAAGTGGAAAGAGAGACATGTCGAGGATATGATGGAATGAAGACGCAAAGAAAGAGAGCAGGAAGAGAGGTTGAGAGGGAGAGATGGGATGAAATGAGGGGAAAAAAAAATAATTACACGGCCAAAGAGAGATAGAGAACAAATAAATTAGACCAAAAGTGAGAAGCATTGAAACGGAGCAAGAGTAAGCGAGCAGTGAAGCAGATAGGGCCCATGGGAGCCAGCAAGAGAACAAAAGCGGCCCTTCTGCTAATTGACTGCAGAATTAGCCCCTTCTCCCCCAGTGGGACTGCGGCGAGGCAGTGGCAGATGGAGGCAGACTGGACAGCAGAGCAGAAAAAAGGCCTGCAAAACCTGCCGTGAAGCTGCCCACAATTGGGGGTCACAACACCACAACACGTTGTTTAACAGGACATGGCCAAAAGGACGAGGAGGGCTAGGGGGGATTAAAAAGGTCACAGAGGAGGTGTACACTTCTGGACAAGGGAGAAAGATAGAGAGGGGGAGAGAGAGAGAGAGAGAGAGAGAGAGAGATGAAGGGAGTTTTTTTTATTGTTATTACATATTATGGTCAGGGCATTTTGGAAGCAAATATGTACCATAAGAATCCAAAAGAAAGGTACGCTTGAGACCATTGGTCAGTTCACTGATCAAATTCTCATTATTAGTTCAGTCATTTTTAAAGGAATAATATACATATATTTAAAAAAAAAAGAAAATACCACATTTTAAATGATCAGTTTTGAGCACACATTTTTGGATGTTTTATGGTTCTTTTTTTTAACTTTTATTTGAACATATGGACAGTGCTTTTTATTCAAATAAAGAAATAAAGAACTGTTAAATGCATTAATACCCATTTTTTTTATTAGTTTATTAATTTGTTTTATTTTCTTTAACCATGCAAATGTGACTTTTGTGACATTAACATGTGGCATTAATAAATGTTTGCTTAAATCAAAAAATAAGTTTCTAACAAAGAAAGTTTCTAATGGTATCATTGTGGTGTTTGCTCATGCTAAACACCAGCTAATGCTTTTTTTGTGGCATTGTTTACTAAAACCTACTTTTTTACATGTCCGTTGCACTTTCTTGGGTCAAAGTTCACCAGGTATTTTCACGAGTCCTTTGTAACTTCACTATTCTCTCATGTAAATAAAGACACATATACACACATGAGTGCACACACACACACACAGCACTTTTTTCAAGTACTTAAAGCAGCCCTTCCTCTTTCTAGGGATTACTCAGAGGACCACATTTACAGTTTCTCGCTCTCATATTAAGGCTGTATGGAAATCAGAAGACGACAGACACCACTCATGGGCTGTTTGAAATTCAAACAAGGTGGGGAGTAAAACTATATTGTCCTTTTGAGGATGGAGGAGGATGCTTTCCATTCTGTGCTGCACCATGACTGTCATAGTAATCTGATATGACAAATTCATATACAGTGGATTAACTGCCGGTGGTGAAAGCCAGAGCAGTTAATATTTGTTGATGTTGCCTTTAACCAGCAGGTCTGCTGTTCCTGGCCAGTGGTTAGGAAAGGAGGAAAGGAAAGGAAAATAAATGAAAGGGGCAAGGAAAGGATCTTGTGGCCATCAAGAAGATTAAAAAAATAAATAAATGCCAGAGCCACTGGGCCTGCTCATCACTTTGTGCACTGTCAAAATCTTTGATGTTCCCCGACTCTTGATGTCAGGGGCTATGAAAAATGCTTAGCTCAATTTAAGCCTCTCGCAAAAAAGGGCTAACAACTGTAATTAAATCATTAAATTCTTGTCTACGCTTCACAGAGCATAGAGAAAATTAACTTCCCACCAACCTCATTTTCTACTTGAACATGAAATAATGATTTTTTTTTTTTTCTCAAGCTCATATAATTACAAAGCTAACATCTGATAGAGTCAGCATCCAGGGGGGATTATCACATGCATGAGTATTAGACCTCATTACCAGCTTGACTGCAAAATTATTACATCTTGTAATTGGATGGTGAGATTTATACACAGATTGGCCGGGTTTCTGTAAGATTGTAATTACAAGCTTCATTGGTTTGCTACTTATCGGAACTTCACAGAGAAAACAACTGGTAAAATGAAATGAGCATTTCATTAACCTATCGCCTTATCAGGGGAAAAACCTGTGTAACGTTCATGTATGCATTAACATAAATAGGATCATTCATTCTGCCACCAGATAGCCAGGCCTGGATGTTTTTCTTTATTTTTTTTTTCCAGGCACCGAGGGTGGAGGTGCTGGTTTGATTGCTGCTGGAGTGGGCGGGGAGTTGGTTTGGTGGCAATATTCATTCATTTTCACAGAGTTTATTTAACCTTCATAATCCGGTGTTGATGGGGGAGTGGAGGGAAAAGCGACACCGAGGGGATGACATGGAGGAGGGAGAAGGAGAAAGGGTGAGAGGAAAAGGGAAAAAATAATAATGAATTTGTTGTCTAACGTTACAAGGGATGAACTCAATATATCTATTACTTAAAGACTAACTGACTGTGAAAGTGCTCATTTCACGAGAGACGAGGCAGTGAGCTGGATACTCGTGGGGCTGCTCATCCCCTCCGCTCCCTCTCCCCCTTCTCTCTCTCGCTTGGCTTTGATGTTTCCCCTTTTGCTGTTAACAAACTCTGGCCATGTTCCCCTCCTGCTCAAACACAATGGCAGGTGCAGATTGGATGCCCACATAAATAACCTCCTCACACAATGACACTGGGGGATCGATCCAGATTTTGATGGGTACTGCTGCTCATACAAAAGGAGTGCGTGCGTATGTGTGTGTGCGTGCACGCGCGCGCGTGTGTGTGTGAAGACGAGCTGAACGGAAAACAAATGGTGATGAGCAAGATGAGACAGACGGGAAAGAAGGTGGAAAAAGGGGGAAGGAGAAGGAGGAGGAAGGGGAATAAAATGGTTCAATTACAAGGGAACACTATTTCTCTCCTCTTAACAAGAGATTTCATGGTGTGGGCCAGTGTTTGGCAGAAACAGCTGAGTGCCACTAATGCTAAAGCATTACACTGCGCCAGTTCAGCTGGCCCCTTTTGAGATTGGAGTTACTTCTTATTGAACTTCATTGTCCAGATTTTTCAGCTGGGATCAATGACGCCTCGACATGGACGTGATGTAAAAAGCCATGGTGCAACCTGCCATTCACCTTGAGTAACACCATCACCGCACTATTCCAGAGTGAGTGCATCTTCCAAACAGATATATTTTGCAAGTGTGATATTTAAAAAAAACAAAAAAACATTAACCTGACATGACATGAAAAATACAATAAATGGTCCATTTACAGTACAGGGAATTGTGGAATTAGATTCCCAATATGATCAGAATTCGAAGGCATTTTAAATCTCTGTAATTAAAAATGATGTCAAAATACAATGTGATTAAAAAAAAAATTAAAAAAAATCACAACAGCCAAAGACACACTCATTTTCTTTAGCAGTTGCCACAGTAAATCTCAGGATCCCAGGAAGCTACTGTTTTTCAGTGATTGTGTGTGTATGTGTGGAGCTCTGCTAGCTCACACAGCTATAATGCTGAAATACAGCAGGGCCACAAATGTTTTGAGAGTTTTTATCAAGTTCTGTTCTGTCAAACATCAAAACAACAGCAGTAGGTACGTTCACTACTGCAAGCTCCACCATTAAGGTTCCTGAGGGACCTTTTGTGCAGTAAAACATTTACCCACAACTTTTATTTGGTCCCTGGTCGAATGTTCCAAGCTCCTATAGTTCCCGATGAACTATGGCCGAAATGTGGCTGTAAGTGTCCTTCACAGAAGGTGTGAAGAAGTTACACCACTGGTCAACTGAATGAATCTTGTGAAGTGAGGTGTGGGTCTTTCCCCGTTCAGCTGAATGCGCAGAAACCGACGCCGCGTGGATGCTGAGTGGAATAACTTTCTCTTGATGTGATCACTTTGCAAGTGAACACAACGGAAATCACAATGTAGAAATTGTCTCTCACTGATGGGACTATTTTGTCTCTACAGCAGAATTTTAACTGCGCAGCAGCTAGGATAGGAAGTGATTTCTGGTCAAAATGGACCATATTTCGAACACAACGTCCGTATGTTATTTGGTCTGAAAACACAAACAAATAATTCACTGGGAAACTGGCAACATAGATACTAAATCTGTGAGTGCTGAACGTATAGCACAGAGGCAAACAGATGAAGGCTCAAACTGACTGACAGAAGACAATAATGTCACAAATGACGGAATTAGTGTATCACATGACCGATATACTAGCTGGAACATATACTGTTCCAGCTAGTCTCCAGGTTTGTCATGGTTGTCCACAAAGAGCTAATCAAGCTATCAGCAGCCATTTCGGAACCCTGTTTTCTTTTGGGGGTGTTTGTCCCCTGACTCACCCCGTCCCCTCCCCAGATCACTGTGACTACAATGCATTACGACATAAGTGAATTTGACGGACTGCTGTTTTCATCTGTGACCCCGTA
Source organism: Solea senegalensis (assembly GCF_019176455.1). NCBI lineage: Eukaryota > Metazoa > Chordata > Actinopteri > Pleuronectiformes > Soleidae > Solea > Solea senegalensis. Next base: position 15,352,447 of record NC_058029.1, read on the forward strand.
GCACACAAGGCTAGAGGCCAGGGCCACTGGTTAGCTTACTCAGAAGCCATGATGACACCAATAATCTAGATTCAATGAGTAGTTTGTAGCCGCACAGATGTCAGGAACAAATATGAGAAATAGTGGTTGGACGTGGTAGTGGAGAGAGTTCTTTTAAAAAAATATATTATTTTTGTATGCATTTTTTTACAATATGACGACAACAACATTCAAATATAAACTCCCTGCTGTAAAATAGCAAAGCTGAACATATGAACTGCCGGATTTCTTCCAATTTTTTTTTATTTGTCTTTTCTTTTCATGTATGTGTTGATAACTATGTAAACACTCCTGTATGGAAGTAAGTAAGTGAATGAGTGACGCACCAGAGCAACCAAAACAAAGTCAGTCTGATCGTGGATCAAGGTGATCGCAGTGTTAAACATAGTGAGAGGCCAATGCATCCTGGGTAGCAAGTCCAGCAACATAAAACCAGCAGGTTTTGAGTACTATCAAGACTTGGTACAAAGATGCACTAAAGCAGAAAAAGCAGCGCAACATGATAAAAGATGAAAAAGAAAAACAGCCTCATTAAAATTCCATTTGTCATGCTGTCTGTTGATCATTTTTTTTTACTGCAAGTCTCTCCTTTAAACCACTATCAAGGGGTGCAATTTCAAAAGAATTCTTCAGTGTACAAAAATCTTTTTTTCCCCTCAAAGGCCCTTCCTTAAAAATCACTTAACACTGTTGATAAATAAACATGACAATCGTATCATCTGAAAGCAGATTTGCATGCTCTCACCCCAAACACCATTTCTGAAGATGCAAACAAACATACGAAACTCTTGTGAATATTTCTGTATTGTTCCGAAATCAGTGTTTGAGCCCTTCTTATTCTGATTTAGCATGAAATTATATGTGGGACAAGGAGAAGACTTTGATTTCAGTGTCTTCATTGTCTCAAGTCTTCCTCACATATTTACACTTTGTGTCGGCAACTGAACCGAGCGAGCGGATGTGCACACACAGGGTATAAAACTGGGGAGTGTTATGCTTGCAGCCTGCCGGCTCACAAGAAATCAGTTGATTATTTCATGAGGAAATTGAATACCAAGTAATGGAATTAGTTAGTGAATTGCCAGAGTTGTAATGAGCTTATAGAGTCATACATGCTGACTTGCACAATAACTGTGAATCTATATAGAGCAGGTCTTAAAAAGCATTCTTATTCAATACAGGCAGTAGATACTGTAATTATGGCAGTGCTTTACACCGAGAGATCTGGAAATACTTTACGCTCCAAAACTTTTAAGGTTTTAAGTATAGAGTCCCTTCCATAAGTATTGTTCATGTAGCTGTGCTTAAAAGGTCAAAAATGTCGTAAAAAAAATCTTAAATCAGTGGCCCAATGAAAAAAAAAAACCAACAATTTAGTGCATTTAAAATATTTAAAGGCCAGTGTTGCAGCTCTCTCTCACACACACACGCAAACTCTCTCTCTATTGCGCTCTCTCATTGGCCAGCTATAGCTATTCATTAGCTCCAGCCCCTTTGGCAATGGGAGTCTTTAACCTCCATTAGATCTAATGTTGATATGTTTCCCCAGTAAAGAGCCAAAACAATTAACACCCCTTCTCACATTTCTCTCCCCTTGGCCCCTAACCACATCAAAATCTGGGCCTACTCGTTCATTACCCACCCCTGAGTATGCCCTTAGGGAGGAGAAAAGTCAGATCCTTGGCTCTTCTCTGTTGTATGGTATGCAGTCAGAAGCTCGAATGAGTTAAAAGGAACTTGTCAACAATAATGAAGTACTGTGTTTCTCCAACACTTCAATGCTGCAGCGGCAACGCAGCACCTCTTTGGGTGAGCTACTTAATCATGATAAAACTTGATCATGATGAGGTAACACCTTCTCTGCTTGTGTTGGAGCTTGTTTTTATAACAATTTGTGCCTTCAGCAACCACGGTGGTGGTAGCAGTGTTGTTGTGAGTGTGACTTCACCTTCAGTGCACCACAACTCACAACTCAACCAGATTATGACATAGAACATTCCAGGTGTATTATTGTTGGGTGTCCATCATAAAACCACAGCAGTATAGCAAGACACCAGTAGACAGAGCCGGAGAGTTCACCGTTTACATGTGACGGACAGAGCTGGAGACTTTATGGGCGAGACACGGCCAAAACAGAATCTCCTGAGGAGGATCCAGGCCAGTTGTTGTGTCTGGTTTGAGCACGCAGAGGGCAGGACACTCGCCCATTCAGTTGCTGCGGAGTTTCTTCTACTGCAGTCTCACACGAGTTCGCTTGGACATTACCTGGAGATTATACGAGGGAGTTGGCAGCAGAATCTACGGATAATCTCCAGAGAATGTCCAGAGTGACTTCTGCAGACATTTGCATTCACACACACACACACACACACACACACACACACACACACACACAGCCCCCCCCCCTGGGGAATGTCCACACTTTAATTATCATTGTTAAGGATACACGTTCCTTTGTGCCGCAAATGGAGTTGTCTTTTCTTCTGTAAAACTGCTACTTGCAGCAAAGATAAGCTAAGCTATAAGGCAGTGGTGTCAAACGTGCGGCCCACCAATCGATTTCATGCGGGCCACAACTTAAAATCAAGTTATAATTAGTTATGTATGTGTATTAATTGATTCATTTGGCATCAAAAACACTTTTTGTTAAATTATGTAAATTATGTGAATTTGTTTCTCAAAAAGTGGGACTTCCACTAGATCGGCCCCCTACTGGCCAAACTAGAAAGTGAGTGGCCCTCAAGTGATTTGAGTTGCTATAGGGGATCAATATGAATTGGATGATGGCATGTTCATATCAATATTATATTTTGCAATCAGCTTTAATATTATAATGAAGTGTATGCCAAACATTTCTGCAACTGAGCTTCAACAAAAACAACTGCCTCGTAGCATAATGTGAACTGTATTTACTTAAAACATTTAACCTTGTTCCTTGAAGACTAACCTTATACATACAAGCATTTGTTTAAAGGGGGAACCTGTACTTTTTATGTATGCTGTATGTTTATTACCAAAAAAAAAGTGAGTAGTTGTGTGTGCTCACTAGTACATTTGAAATGAGGGATTAAACATATTTAAATGTGATGTTTATCTGAAGAAATGGTCATGGCAATCATTTATAACATCACATTAAACTAGTAGCAGACTTCTGACTATAAAGTTTCTCTTAACAGTTCGCTTTTGTCTCAAATACAACTTGAATTTATTAACTTCAGCATAGCAACTGCAACAGCATCCAAAATACAGTGGAATCAATTAAAATAAGACATTATGTAATGGTAAAAGAATTAGACCAGGAATTTTGACGCGTGCATCAAAGAATTTGAAAAATGACATGACTGTGTTGTGGGGCCACACATGTGCAGTGTTCTTTAAACTGCCCTGATGTAAAGCACCTTTAAAATTGTCTTTTAAGTCCAGAAGCCTGTGTCCTGTCAGAAGTGAGGAACACCAGCCCTCCAAGTGTATCGCTGTCAAGTGCATATAGCGTCTTGACCTTCTAAGACCCAGAATAGACCTCTTTTATTATCCAGGAAATACCTAGTTTCCTCACCTATAGGTGTGGTGCCGTGTATCAAATGTCTCACAGTAACACCAGTGGTTCTCTCGCAGCTAAATAGCTAAGTCGCTCTGACGCAGATTGGCGAGTACATCGGAGCGGAGCGTGAGTGAGTGTGTGTACGTCTGTGTGTAATGTTAAGAGGAAGAAGCCGGGCCTAACAGTTGTGATGGTCTATTGATATCACTGATATTCATCTAATCTCTTCTCTCCGGGGAGAAATTGAGTTTTGGTTTCAACACTTAATTTGATAATCTGTCAGAAAAGCACAAAAGGGACATTCTGCGGATTCTTAACCTTTCCTCAACTTCGGCACTCCCAGAGGCAGGAAAGGAGTATCTTTCACCACAGTTATTAGTTCACAGAGACACCCTTGACCTCTGCGGCGGTAGCCAATTGTCAACACAACTGATGTTTGTTTTCTTTAGTTGTTGTTTTTGCTTTTTAATGCAGGTTTACTCTTTTTGATTTCTGCTCTATGGGTTGGCTCATATCCTAAATACCAAAGTTCACAAACACATAAAGAATTCAAACAAGTCAACAACACGTTGCAGGACTCACTGTCATCAAAACCTTTCAAGTTTTGAAAGGTTTCAAAAAACATAAATATGTCTAAATGTGTTTATTAAAAACAATTGTTGGTTGACGTTTTACCCATGAATTAGGGACACAATTAATTTTACATTTTTATTTAAGAGAACATTAATATCTGGCTGCATGTTTAACCTAAGACAGTCGTGCATGATTCTTTTTTGAGAAAAAAAAAATATAATTACAATTTTAAGACAAAGTTTCCAAAGCATGGGGACTGACTTTACTGAGAATGTAAATATATGTTTTTAAATTTGACTAAGCAAAAACTCTGTGTGTCTTCATGGAGACAAACACCTGGTCTTGATGAGGCAGAATCTCATATCAAAGAAACTAATTGGGTTTAGGGTTAAGATTTTAACCATGGTTAGGTTAAGGTTATGGTTAGACATTAACTGGTTATGGTTTAAGTTAAGACAAACACATTGTTTAGGCTGTCCAAATGAATGGAAGTTAGTGTCCTAAAAATAATAATTGTGTGTGTGTGTGTGTGAAAAATTTATTCAATTTTACTACTTTTATTTCTAATTAGGATAACTATTCCACAGGGTGTGTGTACATTATTAGAGATATGTATTTATTAGCTTTGCTTTTCTTATTTGTTTGCAAAAAGCTACTAGAAAACACAAGAAAAATATGTAAATATGACATTTTAAAAGGACTTGTGTATTGTTGCTGTTAAATTCAATTTAAATAGCCCCTGATTTGACTCTTAAAACAGAGGAGAGGCCCCTGAAGGTTTACAGGATGAAGCTATGAGTGATGTTGGCATCGTGGGGACAAAATACACAAACATACATAAAAAAAAAAAATACATATACATAACATACAGTATGCATATGTGCACGTGTGTGCAAGAACACGTGTGCGCGTCACGGACCGTCACAAATTTCGAAAGCACATCTGTTTCGAGGCGTAATACTTAAGGGAACGTGGACGAGTTGAAAAAAAATGGAACGAGAGGATCCGGAACAAAGTTTTCCATGCTCGCTCTCTCTCTCTCTCTCCCCCCCTCTCTCTCCCTCCCTCTCTCTCACTTGCCCCTTCTCCCTCTCTCTCTCTGGGTGGAAGCTAAGGAGCTTGTAGTGGTAATGAGAGTTTAACAAGACCCAATAAATCAGTTAACAGTAATGGTTTACTGCCCTCAACACTTGTCATTGTTTACCAGGAGTCAACTGGTTCTTCGAAAAAGAAATGGAAAAGATTGTTAGGAATGTTGTATTTTTACTTATGTATGTATGTATTGCTATTATTTGTTATTATTGTTATTGAATACATTCAGTTTTTTTTAACTTTGGGGTGCCTTTATTATATTACCAGTGTCCTGAACGCCCCTCACCCTCCACGCAGCCGTCATGTGTCGCCCCCTGCGCACATTTCCACCGGGTTATCACAATTGCCATTCCTCCCCTCCTTTATGATGTGTTAGCCAGATTACCATCAGTGCCCCACAGATATTTTTAACAGATCCTCGGTGCTCGGCAATATCCACTCGGAGCCATCTGGTGCAGATCAAAATCTACTGACTTCTTGGGCTCCAGTCGTTAAGGCATTAAATCTAGATCTACAGAATACCCCAAAAAAAATAAAATAAATAAATAAATAAATAATACACCCCACTCAGCCCCCCCACAATGACACGGGAGGTGGGCGATATAAGAATCAAATCAAATAGAAATGTTAAAACATGGACACCCCTCCTCTGGTGAGACGGCTGGGTCAGAAGTGAACATTAGAGGAGGGTACACACCGTTTTCCTCTGAGCTTCAGAGGAGGCGATGCCATTGTGTTTGTGTTATTGAAATTCAACTCTTACAGAATTATTTTAAAAAAAATGTAATGCATAGGAAAAATAAAACAATTTTAAAACAATAATTTAGCTTTGGATTTCAGAGGAGAGCATTCTGTGAGAGATTTCCAATTTATGGTGGAGAAAAGATTCTTCACACTCACTTTTGTTTACCTGAGTTTATGTGCGTTGTTTGCTGCCACGTCATTTACTTCAACTAAATTAGAAGCTTGGAGTGCACATGGATAACACTTTGTGGCGCGTTCAGGGACCTAATCGGTGTTGGACTTGTCTGTGGCTTTTTCTGGTCTCAAAACATGGAAACGTGAAGTGGCGCTGTTGTTTCAAAGGACAACGCTTTCTCTCTCTCTCTCTCTCTCTCTCTCTGTCTCTCTCTCTCACACACACACAGACACACACACACACACAGAGGGCGCGCGCGCAGATGGAGCAAAACGGGGAGGAAGAAGTTGGCTGATAAAACCTTTATGAGAAATCAAATCAAAACCAAATAGAAGTCAATAAAAATCTCCACAATTATTAAATATTGTACATTGAGATTGGCACAGTTTCCCTAATCTGTTCTGACTATTGAGAGAAAGCGTCATTAAATGAACAATTTAAAGTTACAGCCTATGGCAGTTATATATTCGGAATATAAGATTTAATGTATTCATATTATTATTATCTTTTTTTAAGTTTAGATAATATCAAAACCATTAAAAAATATGTTGCGTTCACTTGTTCTTTAAGTGAAAACAATACATTATTATGAAGAATAGTTCCACTTGGAGACAATACTTTTTTTTTTTTAAGTAAATTGGGCACCTGAATCAAATAAATCCAGCATCAGCGTTGATACCAAATAATAAATCCTGTGCGGAACAGCCATTCATTCCCTACTCTTTAATTACCCTGCTATTTAAATCTATTCAAAGTAAGTTCCTTCTTCTGACGGGTTTACTTCCCCCTGTGTCGGACAGCTGTAAAATCGTGTAGACAGGTTGTCATACAACAATCAAAGCCTTCGGTGAATGGACTCTAATGCTTGAACATTTAACATACAATAAGTCCAAACACGGGTAGAGAGAGAGAGACGACGGGGGGAGAGAGAGAGAGAGGGAGAGAGAGAGAGAGAGAAAGAGAAAGAGAGAGAGGCCCCATGCAGCCAATGTGCTCACTCTATATTCACATTATCCACATTGCTCTGAACGAGGAGGAGCTTGCAGGCTCAAGTAGTGGATGCCAATCAAAGCATCAACTTCAAATTGTATCTGAGGGATCAGCCTGGAGACCTCAGGGCCAGGCGCGTCAGTCGGAGCGCAATTGTTGATCTGATCACATCCAGCGGACTTTGCGCGAGAAAAGAGAGGAAGCCGAGATTTAAGAGCGGGTTGTTTTGACTGCGTACACCTCTGTATGTCTGTAGTAGCTGCGACTTTGGCTTGAACACTCTCCCTTCACTCCTGTTGGGTTTCTTTTTTTTTTCTTTTTTTCCCCTCTCAACTCACACCTTTGTTTTTTTTTTTTGTAAGCACAGTTTGTCGGACCATACAGCTGTGCGACATTTTGGTGGAGGAGATGTCTTTCCCGCAGCTCGGCTACCCGCAGTACTTAAGTGCCTCCCAGGCGGTGTACGGGAGCGACAGACCGGGAGTGCTTTCGCCTTCGTCCCGTGGAGGGAGCACCGAAATCGGGGGAAGTCCTTCCGCCACCGCGGCGGCGGTCACGTCAGTGTTGGGCATGTACGCCAACCCGTACGCACACAACTACAGCGCTTTCTTACCTTACACAAGCGCGGATTTGGCTCTTTTCTCACAAATGGTAAGGCTTTATATTTATATTTATGTGTGTGTGTGTGTGTGTGTGTTGAAGGACGTGCACAGACATGTTTATGCGTGGCGTTCCTTTAGAAAAACAAATAATAGCCATGGGCACATTGGCCGATTTTAAACAAAAACAATAGTCTACACAGTAATATTTTTCTCTATAAATATGGCAGCTTATTTTAAATGCCCAGTATCTAATTTAATTACATTTATTTCTGTTCGATTCCTTGCAGTTTAGTGGAGTGTTTAGCCGAGATTGCAAAGTGAAAAGTTTGTCCAGAGGGCACGAACAAAAACAAAACGAAAATGCAGGCCTGGATAAAATGATAATAAAGCAAACAGGCTATATAATAATACACAGCAAACACATAATATATAATTTAACGTGTGATCGATTGTAAGGTTAGATTTATTTCAGAGAAGAAGAAATGAACGTATCATGGATTTGCGTTTCAGCACGCACCATTAAAAAAAATAAAGTTTAGACTCAGTCCGGTGTACTGGCTGTATAATTTCCCCCAGATTGTTATAAATAATCTCATGTGTGGAACTAAAGCTTCAGCTGTGAGTGAGGTTAGGCTCATATTCCGTCATCCACTCAGTAAATGACTCGTGGGTGTCTGCTGCTGCTGCTGCTGCTGCTCCATGAAGAGCATTTATTGACCTAAAATAATCCTGGTGATGATGATGATTAAGTCGCAGTGTGTTAATGTAGTGGCTAATGTGTGCATCGGGCCCTCAGAGGGAGGCTTTTCTGCGCCACAGCGTCAAAACCCAAAAGCAAACCTCGTCCAAAACAAACCCTGCACGTCCGTTGCTTGACTTTATCTCTGGGTGCGAGTGTTGAGGTGTCAGAAGCGAGTGAAAACAACATGTCTGATTAACTAATGATGCGTGATGCGGGGAAACTTTACTTTGGCCTTCTTGCTGCTCCGACACACACACACACACACACACACACACAAAAAAACAACTTGAGGAGAGTGGAGTGGAGTTTGGAAGACGCACGCAGAAAGTTTGTGTCTATGTTGCGTGTGTTTGCGCGTTCACACGAATGGAACGCGGCTCTCTCTCTTGTCCTGTTCACTGTTTGTCTCCTTCGTAGACTGACACGAGTGAATAATGTTTACTAATTAAAAGTCTCAGCCTCTGTGTGTGTGTGTGTGTGTGTGTGCTGCAGACGCGTAGTTGTTTCAGGCCTTCGCGTGATACTTTGTAAGTTGAGACGCGTATTTGTGGAAAGCTTAGGTGCAACTGTCACTTTAGGGTTGTTTATTTTTCATTCATTTGTTGTCAAATGTAACAGCAGCAAATCCAACAAACTCCATTTGAGCGTTAAGAGAGTAATTCTTATTCTTATTCTTATGCACTTACATGGATACTAGTAATAATAATAATAATAAAAATGCTTAATTGTAATCAGACAATGTCATTTCTTTTTTTCAAGGGATCCCAGTATGATCTGAAGGACAGTCCCGGCGTCCACCCTGCCAGCTTTGCAGCACACACCTCCCCGGCCTTCTATCCATATGGTCAGTTTCAGTACGGGGACCCGGCCAGGCCCAAGAACGCCACCCGGGAGAGCACCAGCACCCTGAAAGCCTGGCTCAACGAGCACAGGAAGAACCCGTACCCAACCAAGGGCGAGAAGATCATGCTGGCCATCATCACCAAAATGACCCTGACGCAGGTTTCCACCTGGTTCGCCAACGCCAGGAGGAGGCTCAAGAAGGAGAACAAGGTGACCTGGGGGAGCAGGAGCAAAGAGGACGGGGAGGACGGCAACTTGTTCGGCAGCGGAGATGAAGCGGAGAAGAATGAAGACGAGGAGGAGATTGATTTGGAGAGCATAGACATAGACAAAATCGACGACAACGACGGGGATCAGAGCAACGAGGACGATGACGATAAATCGACAGAGGGGGGCAGGGAACACAGAGGCGGTGTGGGTGCAGGTGTAGACTTGGACAGTTTGGAGAAAAGACGGGCCTTCGCCCTGCAGGCCCACGAGGCCTTTGATAAATCAAAGAGCACAGTTCCAGTTCACCCAGGGAGTAAAGAGAACTCTGACGGCAACAACAACAACACAACAAGAGTTTTTTCCCCGGACAGATCCGGGACTTTTCCTCTCCCGTCGAACAACAAGCCTAAGATATGGTCTTTAGCAGAGACCGCGACGACTCCTGATAGTTCCTCTCAGAAACCCACGTCCCCCGGTGGCCCAGCAGCCACCACGCATCCATCAGCCCCACAGCACCAGCTCCAAACCCACCCGGCCTTCCTGCCCAGTCACGGACTGTACACTTGTCAGATTGGGAAGTTCCACAACTGGACGAACGGGGCTTTTCTAGGCCAGAACTCCCTGCTCAATGTGAGGTCGTTTCTCGGGGTGAACCAGCACCATCAGCACCACCACTTGCAACAGCAGCAGCAGCAGCAGCAGCAACAGCCGACGTCAGTGGTGGTGTCTCCGGTAGCAGCTGCAGCAGCACTCAGCAATGACAGCAAGGCCCATGCAGAGAGCCACAGTCCCAAACATATAGGTAGGTTGTGACAAACAAGGAACCTGTCTGTTCCTATACACACACACACACACATATATATACGACATTATACTACTATAATTATACTATATATATATATACACACACGACATTATACTACTATAATTATACTGAGTATATAGTATAAATGAATATTGTTTGTCCTGTGCTCATTTGTGTTTTTTTTTTGCTCGTTTTCCTTCCAGACCATGAAAACGGTGCAAGGTCTGTTTCGCCTCCATCACAGACCCTGAAGTCCTCCTTTCGACCCATCCACGACAGGTGAGACAACTGCAGTGTCTCTGTTGATTGTTGGGGGAGAAAATGACTGCACTCGCTTTATTAATGTATTTATAAATCCACAATAAATATGTGCTGATTTGCATTGCCTCAAAAGAGACTGCTGCGATTTAGAAAATAATTACTCATTCCACAATGAATAAGTAATTAAAAATTGAGCATGCTTGTCAGGAGAAGGCCCAGCAAATTGTAACGTCCTGTAATTATAAGGATACAAAATAAACATTATTATGGGGGATGCAAACCTTAAGCTAGTTGCTTGTCGAATTACAGTGTGTACATTTAAACTTTATGTCACGCAGTGTTTTTTTTCCCTTTTTTTTTTCTTTTTCTTCTACATACAAAAACTAAATGATGCTGAAAATAAACAAACAAATAAAACACAGTTTGCTTTGCGGGTGACAGGGGTCTTGACTCCCATCCCACACTCCCTTTAATTCCTCCCCTCTGGGGAGAGTGTGGCTACTTATCAAGTCACCGAGTAAAACGGGCTCAGTCTGGGGCTGTGTGCTTTCCCTAAAGACCCATGGGAGACCCGGAGCCCAGGGGAGCGCTCTTACAGAAGAGAGAGAGAGAGAAATACTCCTGTTTCAAGTATTACTCACTGTGTAAATGCAACAGTCTTTGACATAATAATAACAATAATAATAATTAAAACAATATATAATATTAAATCATAGATATTTAAAAGGGATTAGAAATTAGAGATTTTTTTTCCTCAAACCAACTAAATTATTTTAAACATAAATTCGACAATACATTGTATGAATTATTATTTGTGTCGCTGTTATTGTTATTATTATTGTTATTATTATTATTGTAATTGAGGGGGAAGTCTGTTTCGAATCAGAACTGCTCAGCTTTTCAGCCAGACACTTGAGCCTCATATTGAAACCCGCTGTCCAAACACGGAGGGGATATTCATGCACCTTCCTGTATTATTCTTTATCCAGATCATCTCTGCCTTCCAGCACCAGGAGTCCACAAGACGCCACGCAACGGGTCCTCACTGCTCTCTCCTCGGCTTGATCAAGACATTGTTTTTTCGTGCTTTGAAAGGAAAAGAAAAATAGAAAAAAAAAAGAAAAAAGACTTTACGCTCCCCCCCACCCCCCGAAAAGGACAATGAGAATAATAATGCAGCGTAGCATTCAGTCGGTAAAGAACAAATGGCGTAATTTGGTAATATCCTGTGGATGGATGGATTACTTCCTCTATTGTTGTGTAGCCTATAATCGCGCCTATATTGTTACTCTCTCTCTCTCTGTCTCTCTCTCTCTCCCTATCTCTCTCACTCTCTCCACTTTGCCCAGACAGGCTGGGACATTTTGGTAGGCTTTTTACTTTATTATAATAATAATAATAATAATAATAATAATAATAATAATAATGATGATAATAATAATAATAATGATTATAATTATTATTATTTGTCTCTATCTTGTGTTTTTTGGTGTCCTTTCTTTCATGTAAATACCAAGTGATTTAAATTTGTAAATATAAAACGTTGAAGGAATTTGTCCAGATCGTATATTTTGCCTAATAAACTAAATGAAATTATAGAGAAACACATTGAGTATCTTCAGTCTATATATATATATATATATATATATATATATATATATATATATATTATTTTTTTCTTCTTTTTTTTTTCAATAATGATAATTATAATAATAATAATAATAATAATAATGACAATAATAATGGTGTAAAAAAATCGTAGGGTTTTGTAGTTTCATTTTATTTCACTCGTGGTGGAAATGGGACAAGCAACTCTATGTGTTGGCAGTCTGCAGCCAGCCTTAATTTTATTCAAGTTTGGGGGGAAAAAGCGGCGTGGAAGCATTGAGGTGCTAATAAGTGTCCAGATGGTTGCTGGTGACAGAAAATGGACAGGAGCAGCTGGGAAGGTCATTAAGTAATAATATGGTAACGCCCAGTCCAAACAAAATCAAATGGTTAAAATCTAATCTGTCAGAGAGAGAAGTCGATTCGAAGATAAATTATTAATATTTTCTTTTGGAAAAGGGGAGGAGGAGGCTGACATTGTCGGCTCCGTGGAGCCTGCGGGTCAGTGTTGGGTTTTTTTTCTTTCTTTCTTTTTTTTGGGGGGTGCTGTCTGTTCCAAGGCTGATAGTGATCATTAAAAGCAACGTCTTTGCTCCTCAATCAGTGACCAAAACTAAATATTGATTCAGCACAACTGCCTAATAGGGTTTAAATAAAAGAAAGTGCACACACACACAGGACACGGTGTGAGGATTGTAGTTGTTTTTCCCCTTTAATATACACATCTGCACATTTTAAGGAACATTTTGAGGAAAAAATAATAATAATAATAATTTTGATGATCTCACATAAAATGTGACTGTGATTTTGTACATTCATCCAAGGCCTAAATCCATTTGAACACGTTATTTTCTCATTACTCGTTTTTAACTTTTATAACAAAACACGTTTATTAAAAAGATACATATACACATATGCGAAGTGCGCTGCTGGGTGAATGATTTAAGTTGCTTAAACCTGTAGAGTGACTCCTGCCCGTGTGTTTTGTAATATAACAGCGACCTCTATAGGAAAGAAATAGATCACTTAATCTTGAAGTATAGCTCTCACCTTCCACTGAGCTATAAATCACATGAACACGCTTGTGTGCTTTAACAGTACAATCACACACACACACACACAGTGCAGTTTATGTTGTACAGTTTGATTTAAACCCGTTGCACTTAACTGTGCTATATCACAAGTTATAGAGGAATATAAATAAACACAATTAGAATAGAATAGTGTGACACCAAGTTCACCTCATAAAGCAAAATATGATTTTCGTTAAGGGCCTAAATCATTCTTTATTTTCAAATCGCAATGTGCAACAGATTTGTTGAACAGACGTGGAAAATGGAATTTTAAAAAAAGCAGCATAACTTCAAAATGAAGTCATTGCAAACAGTTGCACAAGTGCAAAGTGTTAATGTGCAAAAGGGGCAAACCTTTTTTGTTTTTTGTTTTTTTAATACTTGAATGACTCGATCACGTGCGTATGCGTGAGGCACATAAATCCGCGTCACTTAAGTGGGGCCTGCGCTAAACAGTCACGCAGTGCAGGACTGTGTTGAAAAATTAACAAAGGTCATTTACGGTTTTGTTGACCGGAGCGGGGTCATTCCGCTTTTATAGTTACATTAACACTTTGCCCACAACATAAAGGCGCAGGGACGTCATTTGATGCAAATGTGGACAGAGGAAACAGAGCGAGGACAGAGAGAGAGGGGGGAAAAAAATCACATGATTTCACTCTAATTGTGCAAGAAGGACATTTAATATGACTGTTCCTGTATTAACATAACTGTCACTTTTTTTTTCTTCGTTCTGGTGCAGACTATTGCGGTGTGTGTTTTGATAAGACGCGCTCCAGCCCTAGTCATTAAGACACCGGTGGGTCAACAAGAATAATATTAAACCACGTGAGGCTCCGGCTGATTTTTTTTTTCGTCAATTTCACTTATCCTACAACACGTGCTTTGGCAATAGTGATTATAATACGGCTTATAAAAAAAAAAAAGAAAGAAAGAAAGAAAAAAAAGACAGGTGTGTAAATTTCATATTCCTCTTTCTCCCTCCGAGCTCCATTTGCACATGACATCCTCTCATGAGCTGCCATTTGGGCTAAAATTAAATAACCTCCCTCTGTCCCATTTATTTCTTTTGTACTGGAACAGCGTGAGGTTAGCGCCAAGGCGTTTGCTGCAGGCCATAATATTGTGTTCCCATAATATATACAAAATTATTCATTTAGTAAGTGGATGTACAGTGGATTGTCTAATGGGTAATGAGCGGAGTTGGAGCTGATAATTAGGCTGTCACTTCCAGCCATTTCTTCCCCGCATGCCCTGGGCCACAGAGCAGGGGAGGAAAGGAAATAAAGACCATGAAATCAAAAGGGGGGAGAAATAAAAAAAGAAGAAGAAGATAAATGAATTCAATGTAAATACAGAGCTAAACACCCATTCTTATTGGGATTAAAGAGGTAGAAGCGCAATACTATCTGACTTTTTTAAAAAAAAACACTGCATCCTGTTAGAAACAATGCTTAGTGGTAATTACTTAGAGATTAAGATAATTAAGATAATTTCAATTGAAAATAATTACCATGCATTGTAGCAAAAAAAAAATATAATAATAATATATATACTGGACTAGAAGTTTACTTTTATTGCTTTAAAGAAAAAAAATGAACTGAAAATAATACCACTGAAAAGCCTTTTTTTTCCATCATGCTGAAAACTCCTCGGGAGATATGTAAATTGTGGCTCATGCAAAGACAATAAGTTGTTGACCCTAAAACAATTTAGCATTCTGTCACAGGCTGTGGCCCCCCCATAATACCACAGTCTTTTGTTGGTGAGCAAGTACCATCTCCCCCTGCAACTGAGATGTGTCACACTGTGGCAGTCCATTCATTTTAATGGGGAATTGTGCACTGTGACAGTCTGTGTGCACATGTGTGTGTGTGTGTGTGAAAAGGGGAGAGTGAGGGGGAGAGAGGTGAGTGCATGTGGAGGAAAGTTTATCACTGTCTTGTCTTTTTTGGCAGAAGCAGGCTATTCTTACAACCGACTCGACCCCTTGTAGTCCAACAACACAAATGTCTTTGCCTCTTCCCATTTCTTCACCTCCTCCCTCCTCCCCTGCTTCCCCTCAACATCTCCGTTGTCTTTTCTCAAAGATGCCCACCCATACACGCACCCTTCTAATCCATTTATCTAGTTTCATGAGAACAGCATTGGTCGTACACTGACACAAAAAGCCATCGCGGGCCCCGGCCCTGGCCCCAGCTGGGGGAAGCTCACAACAGCAAGCAAAAAAACAAGTCACTGGAGCCAGGCTGCATCAGCCACAGCAGGGCCACCATCAAACTCTGATGTTTAGCCGACTACTTTGCTCCTGCTTCTTATTTCAGCGACACAATGGCAGTGAAAGGGACGGACGCCTTGGTCGCTGACTTTTCATTCCAGCAGCAATAGGCTGCTGCTGTAAGACATGATTCTTGCTTCAGGAAGAGGCTGGTGAATCTGGTTGGAAAGGGGGGAAACATAGGGAGAGAGGCTCTCGGCATGGCTACACACAAACACAAATAGCAACAAGGAACTGGTACTTGCCTGACAACTGGTTGGCTGACTGACTCGCTGCCGGTTCAACAACAACACACGACAACTCGACAACCCATGCAGACCCCTACTGACACAAAAACCTGGCCTGGCTCACAGATATACTAGAAATAAACATGGTTTCTTGCTCTTGTCTGGTTCTCTTTCATTTGGCCACTCAAAGCGACATTCTTGTGTTTTGATCGGGCAAGAAAGAGAGGGAGAGATAACAAAGCGAGGCAGGGAGAGCAGTGGAGTTTTTCTCAGTTGAATATTCTTTCTGACTCGGAGTGGAAAACACAGAACAGCTCTTTCACTCCTCTGCTACGAGGACAATATGCTTATTTGGAGCCGAGTCAAAGTAGCATGCCAATCGCGTGGCACTAATTAGCTGGCCTAATCTCGAAATATTATCCTCAAATCGGATTTATCCGAGTTGAAATGGTCTATTTTGAGAGACCCCGGTTGAACATGGAGGTTCATTATAATCTTCTTGTTTGCTACATGTTTGTTGATCAAAGTTATTTCCTCGTGTCTGTAGTTGTTTAAAGGGCACTGACAGGGTCCAACACACACACACACACACACTTGCACTCAACTTTTGCTTCTGTTCCATTAATGATTTCACGTACCAATTAAATCTAGTCTGTCCTGAGTTTTGTGATGTACCCAAACACAGCAGCTTCACCAGAACACAATATTTAAGGGAGAATTTCCTCCTTTCCACACACACACACAAGGACTAGTATTTGTGCACACATTCCTGATACAGTCTGTTGGAGGATCAGAAATATTTTGCCTTAATTATCCTTCAGTATGGATCGTGTTCTTCAGGAGGGACGGGTAATGATGGGGGTATTTATAGTCATTCATTCCCTCTCTGTAATTACTCACTCCTCAAAATTGGGGTTTTTACATTTGGCATGTTACTTGAAAACGTAAATCAGACAGACATCACTGGTGCTGGGATCTCTTTGAAGTGAATCCCCTCCCCGCAAACACAATTTGACGGAAAGTTTTATTCTGTTCTTCTCTTCATTAGCGTATTTTTTATTTGTTTGTTGTTGTTTTGTTTGTATGTATGTTTGTCTGTTTTCCCGAGTACCAGTTGAAAAAATGTTTTCTTCAGTATGGGTTCAGTTTGACATTGCAATGCTGCACACACACACACAAAAATAAATAAACAAATACAGATTACCATTGGAACATGCCCTGCCTAACTGAAAGAAAAGGTAAGGGAAATGATAAGTGTACCAGTGTTTACATTTCAGCAGTGTGCCAAGCCAATCCCTACGCACAGGTATCGTAACGGTGGGTTCGCTGACACTTATTTAAAGACAAGCGCGTGTGTATGTTTTCAGAAATAAAATGCAGGATGACAAGGTAAAAAAATGCCAAGGGCCTCGTGCCCCCTTTTCCTCCCTGCACAAATATTTCCTCAGTGACAGATAATAAAGTCTGATTTTCCTGTCTGCTTTTCTGATGTGATGCCATTGTGGTTTGGGCTAATTCCAGGGGGCTGTACAAAGGAAGCACGGCCATCTGAAGTGTCATACTGCAGCTGTGGCTGAAGCACAGGAATTTCCATTTAGTAGAGGATGCTTCTCTACTTCTCTCTGAACTCGCAGAGCACATGTGCAGTGCAGGTGATATCAAATGCAACTCCCCATCTTTGTCTCTGCTAATGTGAAATCTCTCTCTCTCGCTACACACACACACACATGCATATAAGTGTGTGTGTGAAAATTAATATTTTTCAAACTTTTAATGGTTCAACCTGGCTTTGTTTTTTACGGTCTTCACTCTTGGCACATATTGCCTTCCATATATTGTTTTGATTTTGTCGCTCCGTGCCACGTGATGACTAATGACCAAACTCTAACGAATTTGTTTACAAAAACAGGTCTGATTACATTTGCATTATCGGTTACATTTTAAGCATGAGGGGTTTTATTGAAAAGCCTCTCTCTCTTAATATCCGTGACAGCCGAACAGATAATTTGGACTGTATAGGTCCAGGATGTCATGTAAACCCAAATTACCATCATCAATCAAGACTTGCTCAAACCAGGTTAGCGATACCAACACCACCTCTCACAGCCAGTTATCAATAATTTCTACTGAAAGGTAACATGAGCTCTATTACAGCCTCCACCCCCTTGCCCAAAGCAGACAATTACAATGTCAAAAACTGTCACCTAAAGTGTAACAGCCAGTACATCCAACGCTGGGTCACCTGCCAAAGCTGAAACAGAAGAAGAGGAGCGGTGCGAGAACACAATGTGTTGGAACTATCACTTCACGCAAACCTGAACTCAGCATAGCTGCCCAGTCAACAGCTCAGATACCTAGCAGTGATACCTTTCTCATTTACCTGAAACTGGAGGGTCTTTCTTCATACCTGCCATTCCCTTGTATAGTAGCTCATGTCATGTCAGCCGGGACAGGACAGGCACAGGATGTCGAGTTTCAACAGACGCTATTTATGTCAAATATTAACTGTGAAGCGATCCGCCGTAATAGCCACTGGGTTGCTGTAATACATGTCATACAAATGGTGTATGAAAAGATGATATTCTATTCTGGTTTCTTTTCTCTCTCTCTCTCTCTCTCTCCCTCTACCACCCCACACGCCCTTTTTTTCCACAAAATCATCCGTAGAGATGCACAACATCAGAAATGCAGATGACATAATTCAACTTCCTCGTATTGTATCTATCTATTATCTGTTACTCAAAGTTCTGGAAAAAAGTTACATGGCCACAAGAGAATAATCAAACTATTTCCAAATAAACAAACAAGCGTTGGTCGATTGCCAACGAAAATATCCATCTCGAGTGTTAAGATGCAGCATGTGCATGACAGACTTCGAATGTTAATACTTGTTTGATCACTCTTTTTTCTTTTTTTTTATCACATAATGTTGTTGAACTGCACGGCTTAAGGGGAAACATCCTTCAAGTATTGTCTTCAAGATTATTGTGATGGTACATGAACTTAGAACAAGGGTGAGTGGGCACCTCGAGTCAAAGCCTGAACAGGTCTGCGTCGCCATGCCACAAAAAGAACTACAACATTCTAGGCATATGACCCACCCTCGAACAAAGAAGCAAACAAAGTGACAAAGTTACACAGGTAGGACTGTTCACTGAGTGGATATCGTGGCAGAGGCAGCACAAAAACTGAAGAGGGTTAAGTAGAGAGATGTACGAAGACGCTGGACGAGGGAGAATATTGGTTGTTCGCGCCTGCTCCTGTTACTGTTACAATAGGCCGTGTTATTGAACTCATCTCGTCCTCTCATCCATCCATAAATCAAATAATTCAAACAATGTGCATATACAACGAGCCAGCGGTTATATAAGCCGGGCTGAAAGTGAAACCTACGCAAACTAGAACGCCGCCATTCTTTTGTTTTTTTTAGTTTTTTTCCCGGGGGTTAGTTTTCATTTCTAATATCTTGTAAAAAGAAAATAATGTAGTCATATTGTACCAGGTCTGAAGACATGGTTGTAAATTAGAATGTTACCATGGCATATTTTTTACGACAGTTGTAACAAACAATACCGTTCCCCAACTGCGGGGGGACCCGGAGAGCGAAGCCAACGTCGTGTTAGTTCGAGAGGAGCCTGAGCCACAAGGCCTGACCTCAAAACGAAAAGTATCTCATTGTGTTGTTGTAGCTGTGATACCAACTGTCGCAGCCACTGACATGTTATCCCTGCCGCCAAAGTAATGTTCGACCACATACATCACTTTCTTTAGAAGAAAACTCATTCGACTAAACGTCCCCGAGATGAACACACACTACTGAGACACACAAAAAGAAGGACTTCTGGATAGACATACACTATGTATGAGTACTGTTATTGAGACCATGTGAATCATATGAACAAAGCATTTTTCATGGCAAATCATGTTCACATCAAAGTTTAAAAATACACATCCACATCTTGAGGAAATGCCATCACGTTTTTCTCTGTGATCTGTGTGGGCACATCTGTGGCCAATACACGCTAACATGTGGTTAGCTCCGTTTCTACTACTTTATCTCTGCTTCAGTCAGCAGGAACAATGGCACTGGACCCTAGGCTGCATGGGCACACATACACACGCACAAATGCATGTAATCATTATGGTATACACACACTGGACGCACTCAGAAACCTGCATATTGTACTCATACTAAAAGCATGCGGCTCTGTGGCAAAAACTGGCTTATTGGCCATTGATGAAATACGTATGTATGCAATAATATTCTCAACTATGGCTGCGTATCAATACATTTTTGTGTTGACATTGATATCTGGACTTTAATACCTACTTAAAATACAAATACACATTACACATCACGGTAAAAAAAAAATATTTAAGGCTGTTTTCTCAGCCTCTCAAAACGAAACCTGTCTCCGGTAGTAACTTCCTGCACACGTCAAGACAGCCAATCACAAGCACCGTTAGATCTTGGTCCAACAGCACGCTGCAGGCTTATTGGCTTACTGACGCTGATGGCATTAACTCCTTAGACACGGAACTTTAATATCACATTTTCCGTTATTACGTGACACACAGGAAGTTCGATACGTTCCATACCTATAGCCCAAGCAACAATGTGCCAACAAACATAACATGTTTGCATTAAGCTGATGTGCTGAAAGTATAAAACCTCTATGTTGGATTAATCTGTATATTCTGACTAATGAGTACATACATGTTTGCCTGTGTTTAAAATTGCATAAGCCTGTTGATCCATGCACAGCTTGTGTGTCCTTCCTCCACGGTAATTTGCAGACCATGTGCCAGGAGGAAAAAAAAAAAAAAAGGTATATGGTGCCTTGCCTTTTAACTAAGATTAGAACAGTTGTGATGCACTGCAGCCTTTAAAATATGTATCAAAGCTGTTCAAATGCCAGCACTTGGTATGTGGCAGGCAGGAGTGGCAGTGGCTTGGACGATTGGAGTTAACCCAACTTCCAAGTACTCAGCAGGATACCCCCTGCTTGTTATTGGCTTGCTCACCATCCCAATCACTGGTTCTTCACATGAAAAAAAAAAAAGGAGAGATGAGTGCAGTTAAGAAAGGAAGAAGAGATGGATAGATAGAGGGACAGAGTGGGATAGAGGGGGATGAAGGCAGAAAGTGTGTTCGCTGTATCTTGTCTCTGAGAGCAAGGTCTGCCCCTTGATTGCTTGGCTTCCGTGCTCAGCCTCCCTCCCTCCCTCCCTCCCTCCTTCCTCTCATCTCTCACACTCTCTGTTTCCTTGGGAAAGCACTTGCTGAGAAAATCTTTATGAACTCCTGGGCCCTTTTGGCGATGCTGGGGCTGCTTAAAAACCTGCCAGTTTAACAGCTGTGTGTATGGGCTCGGCCCCGGATAAAGCACTTGGAAGTGGTAGGGCTTACACCATAGGGTGAGTCTTTATGAGGGGCCCTCCTGTGAGCCGACCGCTGCTGTGGCTGTTAATTGGCACACTCTGAAGAGCTGTATATCTACCCTTCATAATCCAGATGCAGGCAGAGACAGTGGGGGGAAACCAAACGGTTATCCAACACTCGGGTCCCAAGTTTACTCTTGGTCCCTTTCTACAAATTGTTTGTATTGTCTATAGGCCTCATATAGTAGACATAAACAAATACAACCTTTTACTAAAACAGGGGGAAAACAAAGGGATTTGGGCATTGACAACCCAACACCCCAAAAACTCTGTGCGTAGTAATGCGCTCACAATTTGCCAACGCATTAGAGACGTAATAATGTTACTAACCACATATGCACACATGGCTGCAAACAATTACACACACATACACTACATTACACACCGCCCCACAGGAACCCCGGCCCTCTGTTAAGCTGCTTTGCCCCTGGTGCACCATGGGAGGAAAATAAACACATTGGTCCAACTAAAAACCCCAGGACACTATTTCCTCCTCAGCTGTGTTTTCTCTTGTGTGTTTACGTGTGTGTGTGTGTGTGTGTGTGTGTGTCACTGTCTTACCTGGTGCTGGTATTAGCAGTGTTTGCTAAGCCCTGCTGTGAGATCAAACAGTGCTGTGTCACGATAATTAGCTTTTTCAGACAACCTTTAGAAACAAGATATTCTTCATCCCATCCTTAAGTTAAATGTGAAACAGCACTTTCATCCAGGCATAAAGTTTAAAATGATGCCCAGATTTTTTATTTATTTATTTATTTTTTATTTCCCCTATAGACCTAGATCTGCCCATGCTCTGAAACTCTCTTAATCTTAAATAATGAATGCAATATAAGATGCTTCTTAAGTGTTTGTAATATTTCACCATTGTTGCCAATTGATCAGTAAGGACATTGCTCTTCAGCTGCAAATTCATATACTTATACTTCATATACTTTTTTTGTTTGACTGCGGCATATGTGACTCATGATGCAAACTAATGAACTTGAAAGGAAACTCCAACAGTTCATCACCTGTTTGAAATTCTGTTAGAAGCGGAAAAGTAGGAACAGCTAAGTTTAGGGTTGCAAACAAGTGACAAAAATAATTTTGGCCAACGCTAACCCAAAGTTTCTGTTATGGTTAAGTAAGAGAGACTCTTGCGAAAAAGAAAAAAGATAAGTTACTGAAAAACATCTTTGCATGAGCTGAAACTAAATCAGAGTTCTGTGAAGTTGAAAACAGATGTAGATGCCTTCCCACTATCCAAACCACAGCACCCTCACTTTCCAACGCATTCTTTCATTGTCATAGTGCTTCTACTTCTGTGTCCTTCACTTTATTACACTGCTTGTCCTGTTTCATTACATTCACATGCATAAACGAACATAAATTTCACAAATTTGCGGGGGCCTGACAGATATATATTTCCAGGAAGCCGGAGTCTCGGCAACAAACATTTCCAATCACCATCTTTATAGCGCTCTCCTCATTTTTTGCATACGCTGCATTGATATCAGCAGTAACTCTCTCTCTCTCTCTCTCTCTCCCACTCTCTTTTTAACCCAAACGTATCAATTCAGAGAGAAATACATGATATGACTTCCCCCATGTACAATATTTCACATGTATAAGTGACTTCAGACCATTGTGTCTGTCTGTCATTAAACAAGTAGCTCAGGAACTGAGCTGGACTTGTATAAATGCAGAACAGGACCAGTTCAAAAGCGAGATATTAGCAATGTTGATATTCCTGCTCTGGCTTAATGTGTTACAGCAGTGGATTTTTGGGTCCACTGGGAACAAATGAAACAATGATGTGAGAGAGAGACAGAAGATGAGCCACAAAACCTGTCCATGAACCTATGCACTCAGCAGATTTAACTCATATGACAAATTGATTTACTCCAGCTACATCCCATTCCAGCCAGTGCTACACATGATGCACACATGAAAGGCCCACTAAAACCCAGCCATCAGCACATACCAGCGGATGACATGTACGACTAGAGACAACTGATTTGACGAGTGGCTTCACAAAAAAGGGAGCGGATGTGTTGAGAACACAGAATAGGGGGCAAGTTGTACAAAGAAACAAACACGGCGATATGAAAAAGACAAAAAAAGAAAACGATCCTCAGCGTATTCAGATGATGATTAAGACAAAAACAAAAAAAAAAGAATCGAGCAGAAGACAAAGTGATAGTGGGAGAGGACATGAGAGGACAGAACAACAGGAGCTTCAGAGTGGATGAGCAGCCCATAAGGCTGCCAGATGAGCTTCAGCTTAACCACAATCCTCAAATGGGGACAAACATACGCCAGTGTCTCCTGTATGCGTTCCACGGACGCCCTTAAATGATTGTAAACATTAGTCCTTAAAGAAAGGGAGGACTCCTGGGGCCAATTCTGCGCACTGGATCACACTACCTCAGCAGTGGTGCTAGATAATCACCAACAGATAATGTTCGGCTCATGCAGACATTTCTGAGGACTGAGTTCACTGCTAATAAAGGCAGCAACTCGACTTGCTTTGACAAAAGAGGAAAAAAAAAAAAAAGAGAAAAAAGCTCTCACTTGCTTTCGCTGTGCAGCACCTGTGCTATTGTTGGGTGTTTCATGCTTGTCGCTTCGCACCGCACCACTTCAAGCTGAGTCCAGTCACTTATCGTGGGGACAATGGTAAGTTTAAGGACTGAACCACATTTACGGCTCAAAAAAAAGGCCCATGCAATTTGAATGGGAGAACAAAAATTGATATACAAGCCCATGGGATCATTTGTTGCAGATGTCTTTATATTAACTTTATCAATTATTCTATACCGTAAAGGTTAGAAACAGAGTCCCTTAATGTACATGGTATATATATATATATATATATATATATATATATATACATATATATATATATATATATATATATATATATATGTATATACACACACACATATATATACACATATATAAAATAAAAACGGGAAAGAATAAGGAATAAAGATTTTTAAAAGAAAAGGAAAACATGCAGAAACCTGGCAACCAGCACATTCTATACTTTCATCCGCTGCCATAGGTGTTTATATCTGTCAGGTTATTGTAGCACTGAGTTTAGGTTTCAGGAGAACTCCACATTGCTCTGAATCAGCTAATAACTTACAAGAGTTGACACCAAACAATCCAACCTCTGCGAGTTTACGTTAAACAGGCGGCAAATCTCTGGTGTTTCTCACAGGTGAAACATTGCATGTGTCACACTCCATTTGAGGCTTGTTTTCATCCCTCAAGGACTATTTTACTTTGTTTGAAGTCTCATTTATTTTACCTACGTATCAGCTTCAGAAGTGATTAGGCTTTGCGTACAAACACACCCGCAGCACAGTTGTTGGTTTTACATGGACATTTGGAGAGCAGGCTCTTTCTTGCCTGAGCCACTAAAGACATAGCACTTCTTGACATTATTACCATTTCCAAGCTTCCCCAAAGGAATACACGGGGAAACGCAACGTAAACAAACCAGACATCTGAAAGGAGATATTTAATTCTGACTTTCACATCAGACTGCTTGGAATGGAAACCTGGCATTTGTTTAAATTTGAGTCCCCTGGGCTTGATAACATTTGGCCCGTACGTAATAACTGGCAAGTGGCAGAATGACCACAGCTGCTTATGGTCTCTGTAGAAATTCACAAATGCTAAACATAAACAAAATATGTAATTTAGTAATGCAGACAGTGGTTTTAGTTTGTTTTTTATTTAAGACTAAACTTAAACCACAAATATACTGTAGTTTTGTATACATCATTTTGTAGACAAGGATTGATACTTACATTAAAAAAAAAAAAAAATGTAATTAGATTACACCATTTACACATTAAACAGAACATACTATTGTGTCTATTATTTCTGTTTCCATTTATATTATTTCGGGCTCTGATTTATTGTGCTAGAGCAAAAAGCGCACAGAGAGCGGGATGAAGTTGAACGTTTGAGTTTTGTCATTCATATTTACAAAAAAAGAAGGGCACTTGTTATTAGGTCACGTTGAGTCACCTTGGGGGAGAGGATTCATATCATAAAGTATTCAAGAACATCAACAACTCAAGATTTGGGCCGTCTGGAGCGGCGGCCTATCTAAACAATGAGAACATTGTTATTTTCGAAAACCTGTTGACACAAGTCACTGAGGACCGTATTATATGCCAGGCAGCTGTTTCGACAAGAACTCAGGGGTAAAGATGGGAAAGGAAAAAAAAAAAAAAAACAGAAATTAATTTGCAAGACCTCATTGAAGTATGATTACATTATCAAGTGTCTCAGGCAGTTTACTGTAATCTAACAATTACAGCGGAGCAATTTACGGCTTGACTACTGTTCCAGTCAGTTGTAGTGTCAATGCTGACTCTGTCATGTGATATAAACAGAAGAATTACCATTATTAGTGGATACGATCATGTTTCACGGGTTGACCTATAAACAGGCATATGAGGGGGAGCATTTTAACAAGCTCTTTTCAAGCGGAAGGTTCTCATGTATAGGCCATGAAGCTCATTAACTGATGGGTGGTAAGAGATACAGAATACATACTCCGTGTGAGGCCCGAGTGGCGTCATTTTATTTTTAAATCTTTGTCACCATACAGTATATGTCTGCATCTGTTGTGCAATTCTGCCCACAAATAAGGAAAGAAAAGGGAAAGAAAATGGAGGGAAGGAAGCCGAATTTTCTCACTGACAGATAATGGGTGTGGGGGTGGTGTGCCCACATCACATGGCTTTCAGGCTGATACTTGCTTTGTTTGACTTTAAAAAGACAGGAAGAAAGATGGGGAAATACAACAAGAAATGTTGAAAGTGCCCCTCTCTTGGCAGCACAGCGAGGTCCAACAGACATCCTTAGGGGGTTGCACTGGTCGCATTCTGGTAGGGAATCAGTGTAGCATTCATCCGAGCATACCACACAGAGTCTTGGTGGCCAATCCACGCTAGAGGCCCTAGGACAGAGAGTTTGTGCCGCTGAGAGCTTGGGACAACTAAGCTCAACAGCATCACACACACACACACACACACAGTGAGAGAAAAGGCAGGCTGGTTTCCCACAGGGCAGGGCTGAAAGCTACACCATGTTCAGCTGGTACAACATGATGAAAGTGAACTGGAACACATTGTGCTGGACTGTCACCGAAGGGACATCGCCTCTCCGGTGATCTTTTTTAAGCATGAAGCATTTTTTTTTATTATTTTTTTTTTTATTTATTTATTTATTTATTTAACTGGAAGAGTTGGAAATCCTGATAGCATGTTGCCATCAATCGATTAGTGACTTTAAGTTGTGAAGCAGCCCTCGGACAGTGGGGGATTTCTGTAAGTCTGCTGTTAGCAAGTGTCAGTGCACCCTTAAGTGGTCACACAAATCGTGTTTATGTATAGAGCTTATGTGTATATATATATATATATATATATATATATATATATATATATATATATATATGCAGCAATGCAGTCATACCGTCTGTTTGCCCATATTTTGCTTACCATTTAATTTTATGTATTTAACCTGTACAGTGATGCTACATATCATTTGAAATGGCTGCATACTTTTTGTCATGCAGCTGGCAGTTTGGGATACGTTTTTGCTCCACAAGTATTATTTGGACATTATGGATAATTACCGTTTCATTCTACTTTTACAGCGCGGAGTATGAAAAAAGAGCAGAAGTGCACAACCCTTAACCACGTCTGTGTCGGCCATGTTTTGAGAGTTTTGTGTGTTCGGGTCAAAGGCGACCTCTTGACTCGGGGAGTTTATACATGCTAATGAGGTGTGCACTCTCACCTCGTCCCTAAGTGCATATGGCGTGCTCCTTGTGTTCACGGGGGATCAACAGGTCGATCATTGAACCAAGTGGCGAGGCGCTTTCAGTCAGAGACGCTGAAGTAACACAAAGCAAAACAAAAAAAGAGTGGGCTGGAATGCATCACAGGGTGAATTACAGCTAAGAAATAGGGCTATGCTTCCTCAAAGTGAAGGATATGATTCACCACGACGCTCGTACGAATTAAGACAATTTGTTTTTGCGTTTGTTATTTCTTTCTTCGAGTTAAAGTGTACATGAGCAGTCAAATCCGAACATCGTCTACTATTGAATTAATATCGACACTCGTACAAAAGGGAGAACTTTCATCACTTGTGTTCCTGCTTTAGTGGAGAAAAAGAGAGCGAGAGAGAAAGAGAGAGAGAGAGAGCTTTGGAAAAGTTGCAGCTTTGAAAACTCACTTTTCTCAGCCAAACTTCTTATACATATTTGCAAGAAAATCAAAGCCCCTTTGTGGGGTTGGCCCTAATCCTTTCTCCGGCACATAAAGGATGTACCTTAAAACTGGCTTTCACTCCACTGACAACCATGCAAATTGGTGAGAGGTAGGATGCCATCTCATTGACATTGTTTGTTAGAATAACACAGCGCAGGGGAAAGGTCCCTTCTCAAGCATTCCACTGAACCCTCCCCTCTGTGAAGTTCTCTGATGAATTGTCACAAGCTTGTTATTTGCCATTAGTTTCTAGCATTTCTTCCTTCTGTTGGCTAAACTAATTCAATCTTTTTGGGGGTAATCTAATTGAATCCCCCGAGCAGTTTTGGGGGAACTTTTCTCCCTTTTTTTCCTCCTCTTAGTACTTAACCTGACCCAGTTTATATGAAAACAGCTTACTTCCTATAATGTTGTTTTTTTTTTTCCCCTTTGTATTTTGTAATTTTCTATAATACCAGGAGGTAAATTCAGTATTAAATAAGTGCTACTTCAGCTCCCTTACTGTTGTCAAGAAAGGTACACATTTTAACAAATGATATCAGTAGCAGAAATATCTGTAGAAATGCTAACTAAATAATAATTTCACTTGAAAGTCACTAATTCATGAACAGATTATGATCTTAAGAAAAAATCCTCTAATCGGCGCCCTCGCCTACACATTTACATCAAACTATAACAAGCACACACTTTGATTTTGTCATGACTAAATTACACTTTCAATTCTCTTCTCCAACCGGGTTACATTTGGAATAATAACCCATCATTTCACAATCCCTCTGCGATAGACTCATGAAAAGGACAGGAATATGGATGTTTACGCACAATGATCCACCCTAAAGGGCATCAATCAAAAGCCACATTGTAATAAGATCCAGAAGTGTGCTCAGATCAGAGCAGGGCACTGCTAACAACCATATCCTTTTGATAGCAGTGTGACTAAGAGTTTAATTTGGGAGCGGCCATCACTTCAAAGGAAAATGTGAGTATTTCCCTGCTTATTTGCACCCCAATGGGGCCTATACGTTATAGTATAACCATGCCTCGGTCCTCCACTTGTGCACTAATGCCATCCTGATTGCCTAATTTCTCATGTCAGCAACTTTTTTTTTTTTTCTGGGGAGAGACGAGAGGACAATTAAGGGACAATTGAACATGAGTGTGATGGGAATGTTCTGTGCAGCAGCAGCAGCAGCAGCAAGCTCACAGGCTGCCACTGTGGGCTGGTTTTGGTTAAAGAGAAGAAGATGCAATTTTTTTTTTTTTTTTCAATCCATGTTTTTCTCAAAGTTCATTCTCAGGACACATCAGGAAGTGAGCGTGATGGGCAGGCCGTTCGCAGTCACAGAAGGAACATCACAGCCTCTCCCTAATTAAAAACATCGAGACACCGTTTCCACATGGGTGGAATCACGGGTGGTTTGGTTTGTTTGACGCGCCATGTGGTATTATGTATATTTGTGTCACACCTTACATTTAACTTGTTTATTTTCTATGATAATCGCGGGGTTGTGTGTAAAACTGTTCGCGGCGGGTTCCTGTGTTTCTCCGTGTAATCAGGCCTCGGAGAAGAATTTGGATTGATAAATAGAAAAGGATCCATAACAATTCCCTTTCCTCAAACGTCATATACATAATGGTGTGCATGACACTGGTAATGTCATTCATACCAGTGTACAAAGGCCAACCCACCGAGATGGCAAAACATTTAACAGAACATTATCTCCACACATCTAATGACTGTCAGCTATCCACAAAACAAGAGTAAATTAGCAATGGTCATAGTCATGTTCTCATAAGTCTGATTAAATTGGTTTTCTTACAAATAGCGGCTGCATGTTAGAAGTGTGGAAAACCACGATGTGAGTTGTCTGACAAGTTATCTGAAGTTTTTTTTTAAAAAAAAGAAACCACGATAATACCTATGTTACTTTAGAAAAGTCTTCATAACACTAACATGCTGTTACACCATAGAGTATACATTTCATTTCAGATGTAATCAAGCGAGGATACATGCACATAATGTGGCCGTGCTTGCGCGCCCCGAATCGCTCAGAGAATACATGTGGCAAGGGAAAGAGCTAAGTTATGGGTGAGATCGTCATGTGCGGTTGGCTTTGGGTGAAAAACACATGTTGTTTAATCGAAGAAAACACTGTTCGGACAGTAGATCCAGCCACTGCCAACAAGGGAGTTGAGGATTGCGAGCGCGCCGTATCCGAATTAGAATAGGTTTACTCGGAAATGTATTCAACTGCATTTCAAATATTTCCAAACAAAAGCCACTCTTGTGTTTGCATCTGAAGTTCCCCTGCTCAAAAATAGTGATAGAAGTCTCCCCAGTCACAGCTGGACAGAGGCTTTATCTGGTTTTGAGACCGTGCATGCATTATCTTCTCTTATTGGACTATTTCTCACAAGAGAGCACTTCCTTTCGTTCAAACAAACCAGTCAGTGTTGCAGGTCTGGGGCAGGGGGCCAAGAGCATTCTGGTTTATCTTACCTCTAGACAAATAAACTATAATGCTGACTAATAACTGGCCTGGAATGTGAGGAGAGCTTAACTCTCAACCCAGTGTGTTGTTAAGCGTAATGAACATTACAGGCCCCTTTATATACATTGTCAGAGCTTAGTTTACTTTACTACACATGGCAGAGGCCTTTGACTGAACACTGAGCCCTCGCTGAGAAGAGAATTCACGTCTACATTAATAACGAAACAGCGCGGAATTAGCATAATGACAAAGAGGATGTTGTTTCTCCGGTTTGCTTGTGATTTAAAGCGATGGCCACAATCGATCAAACTTGGTAAATAATGATGATTTCATGCTTCAATCAGTAACAAACCCGACCTCAACCCCATGCTATGGGATGGACAATAAGCCAGTGACGTCACAAAGTGGCCACAAGTTTATATTGAGCTGTGGCGGGACAAGATTCTTCGTTCATGCAGGAAAATATGGCACGCGTACAATGCACTGTGGAGTTTTCCAGTTGCAGAAAAAGGGCATTATAACTAAGATGGCAATGGAGAGAAAAATAGCTGAGTTGCATGGCTGTCCTCAACAGTAGAAAACACAGCAAGGCCACTTGGTGCCTCAGCAGGCCGTAGCTGTCACACTTTCCAGTTAGTCAACAGCAAGAGTGATAAGACCAAAGTGAACACATCTCCTTTAAGAATAACTCTGCTTAAAATACCATAACCGTTGTGTGTATGGTTTACAGAGGGTGTGATCATTGCTTGCTACTAAAAGAGCCAACGGAGTACAACTTACTTTTCAGAAACAAGTTTGTCACTGTCTGTTGTTGCCACGCTCATCCCTGCCTTGATGCCCCAATGCTAGATTAGGAGGAATATGAGTCATTGCAAAATAGCTGCTATAGCGGTATACAGTATCAGTGGCTTCTCCTTCTCCAGGGGTCACCACAGTGGATGATCTGCATATTTGATTTGGCAGAGATTTTGACGCCAGATGCTCTTCCTGATGCAACTCTCCCATTTATCCTGGCTTCGCACCGGCACTAGGAGTACACACTGGATGTGTCCTTAATGGCTGGGGTCAATTTAAAAGTGTCCAACTAACAATGAGGATTGGGTGCTTTGCTCAGGGGCACACCAGCCCTTGACCTGGCGAGGATTTGAACTGTAAACCATCCAGTTTCTGCTCAACCCGAGTAAGTAAGCAATCAATACATTGAATATGTTCTGAGAAATACATCAAAGTTCCCTTACAAAGTGAACGTGGAGCGCTTTTCATATATGTTTATACAAAAAAATGAATGTTATGAATGTTGGCAGAAGAGGGCAAACTGAAAATAAGAAGATGAAGGTTCCGGGGATCAAAAGTATGTTGTAAGATGTGTATGTAAAGTATGATGGACATTAGTTAGGTAACAATTTGAACAGTATTTACCAAGCTTGAATGTATGCCGTTATTGCCTAAGCTTTATAAATAACCCAACTCCCCTGAGCCCTCTGTCTATCTCCCATCCCTGTGCAACCCCATTCCCCCGAGGTTTCCACCTGCCTGTCAAAGTTTTGCACCAACTATCAAAACGGAGAAGGGTTTTCTGCAGTGCAAATACCCAAGTTGTAGGTATCTATTTTGCTTGGAGTTGCAGAACTGAGGCAACATTCTGATGAGGACGCATGGAGGTCAACACCTCGCGGAAAAACAATGACAGATGCAGAAGCACAATATAAATTCACCGTGGCATCTAGCCTCAGCTCCAACTGTCAGCAGCATCTGAGGGCATCAGGGGAGCCCTCTGCAGAAATGAGGGGAGAAATGAGCACAGGAGAAAAGAAGCAGAGTTTGTTACAGTGTCTATTACGCGGCAGAAGAATTTGCCTGGGAGCTCGGCTTGACAGATTAGCCCAGTGCCCAGATGGGGCAGTGCATCGGTGAAACAAGAGCTACTTTTATGAGGTACGTAACACAAGCCTGGGGTAGCCTCGGCAAGGCCCAGTAAGCGATCCCTTGATGAAAGTGAGGGCAGTGCTCCACCTTTCATGTTTCCATAGGTTTTATTTGGAGCATGCACAGACGGGGCTGCAGACAGAAATGACAGACAATTAAGACTGCACAAAGGCAAGGGAAATTCAGTATCAGGCTACATGACCCCTGCTTGCCGGCAGTATTTCAATGCATATGGCTGCCTTTTGTAATGAAATTCTTAGGAAAAACCTGTGTGTGTGTACGTGTGTCTGAGCGAGAGAGACAGTGAGAAAGAGAGAAGGAACGAAGAGAGGGCCCGAAGCTCAAGCGATGGGTAAAACATGGAGTTATATACACCTGGCAGATTCCAGTTTCTAAACCCACCTTCATGCATCAAAGAGCCAAAGCAATAGACGGGTGTGGGGATTAATGTGGAAATAAACCTTGGGCTTTCTACATATCAAAGACCAGATAAGCTTATGAAGTTTAATTCATATGTTTTATTCTGCTGAAAAACGGCCATTTGTGATGATGGCTGGGCTGTCCCGGCGGAATGATAGCACGCTGATAACGATCCGGCTCCAACACTTCAACTGAATCCATTTCTAAGGAGAAAGGAACGGGTTAGAGAAATATAAATTAACCTCACCTCGCTGAGAGTGAGAAAAGGGGGGTTGCTTCTCCCTAGAATGTCCACTGACAGGGATTTCTTCATCCCAATAACTGAGACATCTAGTTTGAGCCATAAAGGAACAACGCAGCAGACAGGCAGGCTGTGGCTCCAGACAGAATAGAAAAAAATTTTGGTGGCGAGAGATGTCTAAATCTGGAAATGGATTTCATATTTTCAGCCTAATATCAAGGGCAAGCAGGTGAACTTCCTGGGTTTTCATTCTGCAGACAGCTAATCTTGATCTCCCTGCACATGTGGATGAGGGAATGAAGTCAGACAGCACTGAAAATGTGACAGTATTTGAAAAGAATTAGAAGGAACTTGGCATGTGTTTTTTTTTTTCTTCTTTTTTTTTTCCTCCCCCCCAGAAAATAAATGTCTCAGATGAACATCTCCTAATGACAAAAAAAAATGTTTTACCTGTGCAGATAAGTGTGTGGAATGAGTAATATTTGAAATACAAGCTTGTACACACACATGGTGCCTGTTAGGGGGGAATACCACATTTCATCCAGATTTCTACATGTATTTATAGCTCTTCAAATGCATCCTCAATATGCCCGAAAAAGCAAACAGTATTTTACAGTCACTTGGCTTTATTTTCACACAGTGTCCAGTATTTAAGACCTGTAAAGTAAAACAAGGGAATCTAGTTAACAACTACACATGTGACCCCGACGGTATATTTTCTGGGCTCTAAATGTAGAGAGACTCTCCGACCGTGTCCTGGATATGAAAACAAAACAGAGTTGGTGCTTACTAAAGAATTAGTCACACTTCTAGATTAACACTACGTATTTGTTTTGTTTTCTGCACTTTGTACAATAGAAGTGAATTCATCACGTTTGAACCATGAAGCTAATATAAGTTTGTTATTAAAATAACACGATACTGAGGGATCAGGTACAGAATGTTTTCCTTCTAAACGACCACCGAGCAAGTGGAAACATTTTCTTTTTTTTTATTTCATCGAGCATGTAAATTATTACAAAATGTTCATCTGCAGCCACTTTTACAAAAGTTAATTCTTTTTTTTTTTTTTAAGGAGCTTCTTCATAGTAGAATTTCACCCATGAGGTTTTACAGGATTGTTCCCTTTAATGAGGCCCTGGAAAAGCTTATTTTCCCATCTGTGGCCTCCCTCGTTTTCAGTCAGTTAATCAAATTACACGGCATCTTTAATCTTGCCTTATGAGCCAGTTTATTAACTTAAATTCTTCAATCCCTGCAGCAATGAGTGGGTGAGATTTAAAGAAGATCTATGTGCAGTGCAGGGAACAGTGACCCCCCCCCTCCACCCACCATGACAGCCAGGCATAGTGATGATGACAACTCTGATGCATTTTTGTTTCACAGCAGTACTCAATATTGTATTTACTTGCAAATGGAAGAGTGAACACATTTCAGAAATCACAATCTACATAACTAGGTTTATTAATTTTCCAAAAAATGTGATGCGAGTGCAGTAACAGCATGTAGTTTGGGACTGCTCCAGCCCTGTAGGGTGGAGTTATTAATGGATGCAACTATTCTGCCAATCTGTTAATCGCAACCACACTGAACCACATCATATATCACACAGCCTCACTCAGACAGCCAGCCAGCCAACCAATCATTCTACCAACCAGGCACTGAGGCATCAAGCCAACCAATAATCAGACGCTAAAGCAGATACTCAGTTAGGCATCCAGTTAGTCATTCAGCCAGCTAGATAGCCATTCAAAACAACAAGATCTGTTTAACAATGCTAGCTAGAGTCAAGCTTGCCTCGGCTGTCAGTATGTCTGACAGCCAAAGCAGCCTGTCCTGGCCCAAGCCTTGGAGAAAACAAGCTGTATGCAATCTGCACACCATAAACACAATTTGACACTTAGCACTGGGTTGACTGAGATTTATCACACACATTCTTGGCTCCTCACTTTAACACACTGCACTCTGCTGTGACCGAAGTTTCACTTCAGGCTCTCAGGCGACGACTCTGTGACACCGTTGCCCCTTGCCGTTAACACATTCCCTTCTTAACTGGCCGCACTCTGCAAATATCTTACAACTAGTAAATCAGTTTTTTTGGGGGGGGGATTAATACTGAGCAACATGGCATTTGAACCCTCCTCGTGAAAGCCAAACTAAATCTCTCTAAAGCGCAATCAATATTCAGTTTTAAGCTCTTGATGCTGTACATTGCCATCAACAGTGTTTTACAAACAGAGCGGTGGCTAAGACACATAGTTTGTTCAGTACGAGGGTTGGCCAGCGTCACATTTCCTGGGTGTTATGGAGCTACAGATTATTTTTAGGTGCACATATTAAAACGTTTATGTTTTACTCAAGTTTCACAGCTGCAAACGGAACTACAGATTCTTATTTGGTTAGAGTAGTGCAAATGACGTGCGCCTCTCTTTTTAGATTTTAGCATAACCACATTCATATTGCGCGACCTAGGAAATAACGAATTATCAAATGTCAAATATCAGTGACGGCATACGAGTGTCAGATTAAGTTGTTCGGAGGTTGCCA
This sequence comes from Solea senegalensis, assembly GCF_019176455.1. Classification (NCBI taxonomy): domain Eukaryota; kingdom Metazoa; phylum Chordata; class Actinopteri; order Pleuronectiformes; family Soleidae; genus Solea; species Solea senegalensis. The sequence goes on from NC_058029.1 coordinate 15,387,599, forward strand.
TAAGACAGGTAAATATTTATATTTTGAGCGGACATGTTTATACAAATATATTTGTCACACTTTAAGAAGCCTGCACTGCATCTAAACTAAAACTAAACTAAACTTAAAAAAAAGTAATTTTGGTCATGAAGGCAGCAGTGGTGTGACAGGTTGGTGTCCAATAGTGTCCAACACATTGTGAACACATGTTTGGCCCTTCTGGGTTCAAGAATTTGTCTTGTGTTGGATTTCAAATTTTAGATCTTCACTTCTTCCCGGAGCAAAGACTGATTCCACTCCAAATATCACATACCTTTCATTTTGCTATTTGCATGTCCCCACTTCCTTTTTGATCTACGATAGCTGCATTCTTTAGAAGCTTTGACGAGAATAATGTCGGTGTCCAGAGGCTTGGCATTTTGCAAGTGTCAACTGCTCTATGAAAACTAATAAATGTAAAATAGAAAGGCAGCTGCATCCATCTCCTATAAACCCTTACAAATCCAACAGCATATTAGTGACAGTCACAAAACAAACAACTTATTGAAATTTTCATTAGCACCACGAAGGACTGTGCCAATTGTCTGTCTAAAAAAAACTATAGTGAGCCAATTCCCACAAAACTCCATGATGGGACATCATGCACAGAGAAATCATGCAATTTGGAATGCAGGATTGTTACCCACCTTTTTTCCATTTTCTTTCACATTTCACATTTGGAGATAGGGTGTATTAAGTGTTAGCAGCGGTCGATCCTGGTCAGGGTTAGTACATGCAGACGTGGAAAACATGTGCAGCACACAGAAGCAATGTTTCAGTCTCTGTGAAAAGTTTTTAAAATGCAAAGCAATTGTCTCATGTACACGTCATTAGCGTTCACTGAGCATGTAATACATCAAACCATTAAAAGTGAGGACATTAATGAATTACTGTTTACTTGACAAAGATATTATAAATTACTCAGAAAGAAATATAGAGACAACCTTGTCAACAGATAAGGCTGCGAGAGCTTCATGTTCCTGTGACTACAGTGGCAAATATATATATGTCCATGGGACAGTTGCCAACCTCCTAAGATATGGCCAAGAGAGAAAATGCAAGCCCAAGTTGATCAGGAGACTAGTGCAGAGCCAAGGACAACATCCAAAGACATTTACCCTGAGCTCAAGTGACTTTACATCTCTGTTAAATTCCAAGGAGGACGCCAATACAGAAAGAAAAACATGATAACGTCGGATTTTAATAAGCTAAAAATTTGTCTGGACAATCGCCAAAGCTTCTAGGAGAATATTATGTGGACTGATCAGACAAAACCGGGGCAATTTAGCATTGTCACATCAGCTCTCTGTCACATCGGTCATAGACAGAAAAATGACCATAGAAAAAATAAAATCATTCCAATAATATTTGTGGGACACAATGAAAATACCAGGACTATCTATCCCTATTGGGAGTTACAGGTCAGGTTGGAGTATCGGCCCATGTCAGCATCGACAAGACTCCTGCCGATGGCTTTACTGCCGATATCCATCATTACCAATTAAATATTTAAGCATATTTACATAGCACAACATATAGAATATACACAACTCACTGAACTCAGCCATACGCAAGCACCAGATTTACAAAAGATGACAAAGCTGGGTACATCTATCACTCTGTCAGTGTGATTCACTGACATGAGGGGATTAAGACATTTGTTGACCCCAGTGCTTCAAACAAAATCTCTGTTGACAGGGCCTGAATTCACCCAGTAGCCTCAAAGGTTCTTAGCCCATCATAAATACGATGACACGAGTTGTAATATTAATTACAGTAACGCTAGAAACATCATAGAAATAATGACACATGAAATGTGTTTCCATGGTCTTAGGAACAGGAAAATGTTGAGATATCCATCTCACAATAATGGAAACCCATTGCACAGCATTCATTCGTACGTCAGTCAGTGTCTCAGTGTCCAAAACACGTATACCTTAACTCCGGTGTTGACCCAAGAAATGATTCCCACAATGACATTTGAGAGCAGCTTGGAAAGAGTATCGCTCTGCTGTTGATGTGACAAATATAGAGTGGAGTCTTGAGAACATAGCATAAAGGTCAGCCAGAGTGCAGTCAATAAGACTGCATGTATCCAAGACCATCCAAATGCAGTAAAGATGCCCCCCTGTATGGTAACGCATCACCAAAGCTGTTGGCATACATTCAAACTATTGCTAAGCTATTCATCTATAGCAGATTGTGGACTTCAACTTTGGAAATATAATACTTTATTAGAGAGTCACTTGTTTACTCATTTGTTATCAATGGTCAAGAGTTAACGTGTTGTTTGTACATCCTTTGCAAATCACCTCCCCGTGCATGGCAGAGATACGTCAGCGTCTCCATTCAAGTACAAACAATTTATATTGCCATTATAAAAAAAATGACCACAACCACCATGCAAGAATCTGCAGAAGCCAAGGCCCGCACACTGACAACTAAAATCAAATAAATATGAGGAGAGTAATGCTATTGTAGAAAATAAATACCTAATTATAGTCGGCTATGTCTGTGAAAAAAGAAAGCGAAGGGAAGATGCGTGCAAGTAAACAAGACCTTCCCAAGGCAAACATATGGCAAGAGAATGACAGGATGGAAATTAGGCCAGAATTTTAATGATATAAAAAAACCTGCCAAGGACATCTCACAAAGCTGGTAAATAAAACGCTTTTCTCAGGTATAGGAAACCTTTCACATACACACACATATATATATATATATATATATATATATATATATATGTATGTATTTTATTTTTATTTTTTTTCCAAATGGGCCAATGTACAGTTGCAGGCTCTCATCTCATTTGTTTTTTTCATTCACAATGTTTGTACACATGCTGAGTTGGTCACCTGGCCCAAAGGATTAGAATGCTAACCAGTTTACATTCTGCCCACAGCTTTTGAAATGATTCAATTTTCCTAATCTTGTTTAGCTTTAGAGTATGTGGCTTTGAGGCAATATGGCATCCCTTTTCAATCATGGATCCTTTGAGGACATTTGCATATCTAAATTTTGTCCTGAAATTCAGGACAGGCTCTGCTTTGTGGCCCAGTGAAAAATCCAAAATAAGAAGCATTGCTGGGTCAACCTGGAGGCTTAATATATGTTTGATGTGTAGAGATAGCCACCTGCTTTTTTCCCCTCTTACTCCAGGTTCTGAGAAATGCTAAACTCCCTCTTGATGTTAATGGGATAGTCTGCTATTCTTCATAATTCCCATCCTCGGATGTAGAAAAGACATGGAGTTTATTCCTCCCAAATGGACGGACATGAATTGTGTTTTTTTTTTTTTCCCATCTATCCATGTAAAATATACTCAAAGTTTCATATATATATACATATGTGGGTGTCTGTGTCTGTGTGTGGTTAAAGTTACAGAATAAGTGTTTTCAAAGTACAAGACAAAATATGCAGTTTAATGAATAAACACTAACTTGAGGGTATTCTACCTCGTGGCTACCCCTGATAATGATCTGATTAGACTGCATGTATTTGAATTCACTGAAAGATCCATGCTATTAAAAAAAAGCAAATATGTGTCCTACACTAGTTTGTATTCACAGACCCAGGGTGGCTGCAATTATATGCAAGAGTTAATGTGCACCGATATGTAAAATAATTGTGAAGTGCTGAGAGGTTTTCCATTTGAAGTGGTCCCCGCTGAATTCAGTGTTAAGTCCTTATGGCACAATGATGCAGAAGATGTTTGTCCCTCAGATTCGGGCAGCAGGGAAGCAGCAGTAGACTAAGTGAAAACAGATTTCCTCCTCATATTTGTGATATTGCTTGGTTTACAAAGTAAGCCGCAGCGATGGTCTGTATTTTAAAATGAATTATAGTAGATACAGTAGTTACTGAGCAACTGAACATGTTTATTTATTCATTTCTAAAACTGGTATGCACAAATTGTAGATAAAAAAAAAAGTTTACAGTTACACAAATGTAACATTATAAAAAATACATATACAGAAAATCCCATTATTGTGAGTTGACATTTATTTTTTATGATACACTGTTATCAGCTAAAAAAAAACAACCCAATTTTTTAGAGATGCATTAATTCAGTTCCATTTGTAATTTATTTCTGTGATGAATAGCAACCATGTCATTATTCAAAAATGTTGCTGGTACAAAAAGCATAAACAAGTTTTTATCAGGGAATTTGGAGCTTCTACTCGTGTAAAGGATGCATGCCAGGAAAATATAAATATTGTTTCAGAGGGATGAAAATAAAAAAAAGGATTCATCTTTCTAATCCCCCAAAGACCATCTTGATGTCACAGCTTTGGATGTTCACCGTGAATCAAGTGAAAGAAAAAAAAGAAAAACATTTTAAAAGGACAAATATCGCTTCACCATTCGCCACCAGATGTATGTGATAAAGCGAAATGTCAGCAAAAATACTAAAGCCGTATGTCAGCAGAGCTGTCTGACAGACGGGAGGGAAGAGGTAAAAATGTTCTATCATGTCCGACAAGGTGTTCTTTTTGAGATTTAAAGATCACTGCACAACTTTAAACATGTTTGTCACTTTTTACTCTGACGCAGGGAACTATCATGGGCTTCACAAGAACTTGATCGGCTCAGGCTCAAGGTAAGGGAGAGGGGGAAAAGAAGTCCATTCCCATTTATCTTAGCCAGGTTCCCTTCAAAGGCAACAAATAAATTACAGTGTACATTTGATACAAATTGATTTCTTAACTCAAATAACAATGTTGTCCCCCTGGTCAGGGCCATGTGTCACTCAGTCGCCAGTCTGAGTGAAAGCCTCAATCTGTCTCTGTGATAGAAATAGGGTTGACACATCTCCACCAAGGAATGCTAATCATGCGGGTCTGGCCTGGCCCTTTGTGGGCAGGCCATGATAAGAAAAATCTGTTTCCCCTCCTGTCAGACAGTGGGGCCTGCGCCCTGATCGCTGTCTGGGAGGAAACAAGCCATAGGCCTGGAAGTTACTGTCCTAGTTGTTTTGTTGTCTCTGTGTAGCTACATGACGGAGGAGAGAGAGAGAGTGAGCGAAAGAGAGAGAGAGAGATAGGTAGAGAGGTGGTAGGTGTGATGATGGAAGAGGTATGGGGTGTGAAAAAGAGCAAGGCGAATGGCAGGAAGATGGGAAGAGACAGAGGTGACAGGTGTTTGGTAGCGGAGTGGGGTGAAGAAAATGAAGAGACTGTGAAAAAAGAAAGAAGGGGAGAGAGATAGATGGAGGAAGGAAGAGAGAGAGAGAGAGAGAGAGAGAGAGATCAGGGCTGATGCTGTGGTTTTAAAGCCTCGGCAGCAGCTGTAACATCTGATGTGGGGCTGAAGTGAACCCCACTGAATATCTTGAGCCGATCTTATCAACGGCTGAAAGAAATGAGATATTGGCAGGAGCTGTTGAGTGCTCTCACAGCTGAGCAGGTTAATAGGGTTGGAAGGCAGGCCACAGGCTAATTGGATTTGCCGTGGCTTGATAAACAGTGGCAAGGCTTTTTTTTTTTTTGCCAGCCAAACATACAGGTCGACTTCACCCCTTCCCCCCAGGCCCCAAGCCCACTTCTCCTCCAAGCCCCCACCACAACCACAACAAGACGGGGAGAGCAGAGAGAAGGCTATTTTCTTTTCCTTATTCCCAACAGACCAGACTAGGTGGGTCTATTTGTGCATCTGTGCGTGTGTATGTATGTGCACATGTGTGAAAAAGAGAGAGTTGGCCATCTACTGATTTTAATCAAATACCATTTAACCCGTCTGACCTCCAAGAGTCATCACACATGGCCAGATCAAGCAGGGTTGTTCTTCTTTCTTGCTCGGCATTAGAGGAGCGGGTGTAAAGAGCCTCTTTGTGTCGACTGTTATTTCAACACCTCATCCTCTAAAAGAAATGCTGGTTTCCACATCAGCGCCCTTTTTAATTGCAGATCCCGAACAAGCATTATTTATTCGATAGGACGCCGTCAAAGTGGAAGTGTGTGGCTTCAAAAAGTCATTCTTCTAATCAAAGCTGACAAGAAATCCATCAAACAAGTGCTGCAAAAGCAACAGAAAATGTGTTTTTCAACTGTAATTCAATTGCAATTTTTTTTTTTTTACTTGAAATATCATTAAGAGGACTGTGTTGGATGCAGTGACCACAATTTACTCCTCATCTGCGGGCATCGTTTTCGACCAAACAACTGTTAGCAAACATCTGAGTGATAACCTACAAATGATCCAGGCAGACTGTTTATGCTCACAAACCTATGCCCAGCGGGAGGCTCACATCAAAGACTACACTTCCGACTATACCAGTGAAAGGTCATCCAATCAGCTATACAAAATCCATACATCTTTGTTTGAGTGTATAAGGCAGAGGCTCCTCTGACAAACTTTTGTTCCCACGCTTGTTTTGATCGTACTCTAGTAGGTGGCCAGTGTTTGATTATGTATGGATGTGTAGCTGTGTACGCTTAGACTGAAGTGAGTAGTGGGTCTTATGCGGTGAGAGTATTTGTACTTGTGAGCGTGAGTGTGTGAGGGCGAGGAGGAAAGCGTATCCATCGGAATCTATTTACAAGGCGAGGGACTTTGAGGAGCAAGTGACACAGAGTTGTTGTTTTTTTTTTTTCTGAAGGAATAGTACCCACTGAGAAACACCCTGGGGTGCCACACTGTCCTCATTTATATAAACACCCCCGACCAGTGGATAACTCCTCTGCATGCTTGGTGTAGCCAGATTGGCTTAGTTAGCGAGCACCCCACACAAGACAACCCAAGGAAAAAGTGTTTGGAAATGGAAGGGGAGAAAGAGAGGACAGTACACCAGACTCTGCCTCTGGATATCCATTCAAAAAAGAAAAACATCAAGGCCTCATACGGCTTTGAAAGGGGAAACTAAAACACTGATTGATGTCGAAAAGGATGTTGGACGTCAACTGTTGGACAGACTACATTTGGTAAAAGTTCACAAATTTGCAGATAAGCCCTAATGTAAACGCAGAGACAACCACCCGAAAGAATGATAATGGCCTTTGGGGACAGGCAGGCTAGTGTCTGTAAAGTCCATTTTGGGATAGATAGGATTGAAACATTGGAAGAACAAGGCCAATCGTACAGAGTACATTATGTAGGAAAACTTCAAGCGGCACTCTCTGAAATGGGTATTGAAAACAAGTCTTGGTTTGCTCCTCGGGGTTTTGCTAAATGGTCACATGCAGTTTTTAGATTAAGGTAAAAGAGAAGGAGATGGGGAGAGACAAAAAAGAGATAAAGAGACAGGACCATGAGGCAGAGAGGAAAAAAAAAAAAGGGAGGAAGGTAAGAGTGAAAAGAGACGGAGTCTAAGAGATACAGTATACAGACAGACTCTTCCTTCATCTCTTTGGCCATTGTGGATGAGGGCAGTATGGGGGGAGGTGGGGGGAGGATTTGGCATGGGCCGTCTCACAGACTGAATTCATCAGCTCCTATAACTTCAACTTGCCCATAAAGAATTTATGAATCCTCGGATAGTAATCAGCTGCATCCATTTCCTGAAGAAGAAAGGACAACTGATGTCTGTTAAACAGCCCAAAGGGACTGACCTCAACTCTCATCTGATGGGTAAAGAACAGGGGCACACACACACACACACACACACACACACACACACACACACACACGGTATGTTCACAATGTCCCTGTGCATGCACACATAAGGGCAAACACAGAGAAAGAGAGCGAGATATATGATAATAAACTTTGTGAACTTTATGACATGTATTGTCATTCATTCGCATGAAGACAGAAAGTCCACGTATTACATTTTTATTGTCCATTATAATGTATACTTATTTAAAATGCTCTTTTTAGATTCACCATATACCTTATATAGATGGATTACAGCGTTTTACTTGCATATATTCTCTCGTTCTGTCTCCCCCTCTTTCCATAGGAGAAGGTAGCAGATAATTACCACCTTAAGTTGTTATTGCACACAAACCTCCTCCAGGTTTGGGATCTGGATTCGCATGAAGTGAACTGAAGCGCCTTATCTGGCACTGCCCATGTTTTCACAGCTGACCATTCCTTTCTTTTTTCCTGACTATCGTCTTTCCGGCTCTGCTCAGATTCCATTCCTCACACATCAGAACGGAGACATTCATCTTAGGGATGACATGTGTGGTAAATTTCTCAATAACCTAATAGTCATTCTGCAGAGGAGAGACTAGGGAGGGGGATATGATGGTGGGGAATAGGGGATTATGACATATAAAATGCTAAAACCCTGTGCGGTGGGTGTGGGTTTGTACGCATAAAGTTCAAATTTGGTAATTTAAGCTAATGTGGTTTGTGGCCCTCCAGAGGCTGGACTGTAATCCATAGCATGATACATTCAAGCCAAGAAATGTAATACGTTTTACCAAGGCCACGGGTTCCATATAATATCATTAGCTAGCAGTTAACACAAGACTTCTTCGGAGAAGCAAGTGTTCGTTTACTTTCCTCTCAAGGAAAGGCTGTTAAAGCCAAAAGTAACACCACATTTTACATTGTAGGAACACGTGTCATGCACTGAAGTGCTTTTGTTGGTCTTAGACCATGGTTACAGACTGGACCGAATTTCATCCCTGTTCTCACACCCGCCTTATATCCATCCATCATCACTCAATCGAGAACTTTCAATTGCCCAGATGTACAGACAATTTACAAATCCTTCAATTTATAAGGCTCCCAACACTGTAAGAGGCCACACCCTGACACACTGTCAGACAAGAGTATTTTATGAGCGCTATCTTCTGCCCCAACACCTATATGTGATTTGTATCTGCCATGAGCCATATGGTGAGGATGATGTGCTTCGAAGAGGCCCATCAGTCAGTTAATCTCAAAGAAAATAGTACCGGCAGATATCTCTCTCACTTCAAGACAAACCAAAGAGAGAGAGAAGGAGACACGAGGATTCAAAGCAGAGCAAAATCAGCTCCTCACAGAGATGGAGAGGGTGGTTTAGAGGGGGGATTAAGGTGCTCTCTCACTGTGGAGCCAGCCTTTATAAGGTACATCATATTACTCACTTTCATAGATATATCATCATCTGCCTCCCACCTAAGCCTGGCTGTTATGCCTGCATATTCTCTCTCAAACAAGATTAACACTTACACAATTGGTGCATGAGGAAACATCGTGACAGTAAGCTGACAGTACCGGCTGTATGTAAAGCTTCACGTGCGATTCAAGGGCTCTTTTAATGTGCGACCCCGCGGAGCTGCCCCAATCAACTCCATATCAGCGCGCGCGTGCGCTTGAACTGTACTGACCACTGAACAATGAACAATGAAGCGGACAAGTTTGTGCTTATGCTGATATATTGCCGTGTTATTGGGCGTCCTTCACGAGGAAATGGAACGCGGGAGAGATCAAACCCACGGTGAACTGGAGAGTCTGTAACTGTTGCACATCCACCTTTCAATCTATTTACAGCTGCTTGTTCAAAGAGATAAAATACACTGGTTTTATCCTGAACTTCAGAGACATTTCTGTTTCCCCCCCCTAATGTTAAAAAACACTCTTTCTTTTGCAGCAGCTTTTTTTTTTTTTTTTAAACAACAAAGCTTATGTGTAAAATATAAATATAGATATACGGGCTTTCATGTCAAGTCAGTGTCCTAGAGTAAGATTAGGGCTGCTGTGAACATGTTTGACTAGTCAGTTCATTGCCTGGGGAGAGTCCCCAGGCAAAATCCATACTTTGAGTCCAGGGCTGCCTTTAGAAGCACGCCACAGAACTGATTAGTGCTGCTCAGCTGAAATGCACAGAGGGGCCCGTTGGCCGGCCCTGAAAGTTTCAAAGTGAAACCAGTACACCTTGTGTCTGTGTTAATTGATCACAGGCACATTATCTTGCCTGTTCAGGGCTTAATTTGCCCTCTGAATCAACACCTTTTGTCGGCTTCTGCAATCATTTGTTGGAAGGGGAAAAAAGGAATCGCTACAGCTTAATCATTCCAAGCAGGTGTGTGTCCCGGCCATTTCCCTGTTCCCTTTTGACATTTAGACTTCTCATACAGTGTTGTGTTATGAGACTGCATTTCATTACACAGAGTTATATATACGGTATTATGAGAAACACGACAGAAATGGTATTGCGTGTTTTTAACAATAACTGATCATGTTTGCCGTGGAACAGCAAAGATATGATCCGGGTGGCTGTATAAGGACACTAGTTCTCGTGAGGTATTTTTTTTTTTTTGTGACAAAAAACATCAAGATCCAGAATTGGAATATCTAAATGTATATGTGCTTATGTTCTCCAATAAATGATAGATGTAAATAATACAAAAAACACATTTCCCCCGACAAAAATCGGACACAGTACAATCACAATTTCAACAGTAGGTATTGTCATTTAATCTGGGTTTTTGACACATCATGCATCAGTGCTCCAGAAGATCAGGAATCCATGAATACATAACACTGGAAAAATAATATGAAAAAGAGACATGAAACTTAAGAATAAATCTCTCATGTACCTCGTGGACAACTATGATACTTTCATATATTACTCGCAGCAATACATGCAGCAAACCTATTTTCCTTCCAAGGAATATTGAATATTGTTACATGATGAACGCTATTCAAAGCTTTATGAAATGGATATGACTTATTTTCATTCAAACTAAAACAACATTGCCACCTCAGTGAATTATTGATCTGGTGAATAAGCCATCGCATAAAGAAAACCTTAAAGACTTTCAGACAACAGTAAAAAAAAAAGGCCCAAAAGAAATAAGGAAGAATGGTCTTGTTGGTATTGCCTCACTTTCACATATCAATTTTAAAGCTGTGAAAAAACTCATAACTCATGAAGCTCGAATAATCCGAGAGGCAAAAGCATTGGATTTTAAAACAAGAACAAACTAAAGCATCTCATTATTCTGGGCTTGGATTACTGCATGGTTTTAATGTAATTAAGCAGCATCCCTTCCATTCATCTTATCATATTACTGTAAACACATATTTCCCCCTAAGACTTACTGGGCCTCTGACAAAGTGCTAAATGCCACTTGTGAGTCACAAGCTGGTTCTATATGACATGGTTGGCTTACTACAGTAACCTGTCATGCATTCAGTCTAAGATAAGAGTTTTATCAACACCTTGGTGTCTGTGCGCTGAAGGTGATTAGAAGATGTATAGTACAAACACTTCCATTTTGACTTCAAAACCCGTTTGTTGCTGCACAAATCTATCACAAGAGGGGATCAGCTGAGGGAAATGTGTATTTCATTTCAGTTGCTGTCCCCATTCTAAACGGGTAGCCATCCAGAGAGAATGAAATGATTGATTTTTGTCATCCTGAATGAGGATAAATGAATGTAAGCTAAATCTTCCATGAGGAGAAAGTGGAAGAGGAGTCACAGAGAAAGGATGGAGGGGGGGGCTTAGCTTTCCTCGTATGTCTGGCCAGACCGAAACTCAGCAAACCTACACTGTGTGTGTGTGTGTGTGTGCACGCACGTGCGCGTGCCTGTGCGCGCACACTCCGCACGCACGGGCTTGTTCACTTATACTTTGCTTCTAAGGTTACCTAATGAAATATTGATGGGCGATGTGGGAAGTGCGGGGGCTGGGTTGGCTGGGGGTTGGTGGTGGTGTTGGAACTGTAACTGCTGCTTCCTGTAGCTTGGGACGTCTCTGTCACTCTGGATCTCAGCGAGACAGCCCTGCCCTAATTTAATCTGACTTTGAATGAGTCTGTATCACAGGAGGTAAAAAAAATGTGAGCTCACTGCACTGTTAAGAGGACCAGAGAGAGCGGGAATGAAAGCGGGGGAGAGAGATGGAGAGAGACAGAAAAAAGGCAGTGTTAAAATATACAGCCAAAACATTTCAAACGCATCATAATCAATATTTAACACCACCTGTCAAAGATGTCTAATATATACTTTAAAAAATGACAGAACAATGAGCTCACTGCATAGACGACAGAGTATTGTTCAGGCTATTATAATGTTTGACTGATGTTATACTGCAAGCGTGACTCCGCTAATGGACTGAGATATATCCTGGGATTCTTTTCATGATTAGATGCAGCTTAGTAGTTTCTCGGGGAAAGATGGCAAACTGTGAACTGTGTGACAGTGATGAGCTGCTCTGCAGAGTGCCTGCTACATAATTACCTGCCTGTGACACCATTTAGTGTGTCCATCTCACCAAAAAACATGAGGCTGAGGTCCGTTAATAACCGTCATGAGTCACATTGTTTGAATCCAGCGCAGCCTCTCGTTCTGATTTGGCTCTGCTCTGCAATATGAGGCTATAAGGCAATATGTCTGCTTGTTAATGATACCTCAAAGCAGCTGTGTTTGCAAAGGTGTGCGATGGCCACAGTGCAGAGATCGCGCAACGCCTGTTTGGGTAAAACTACACGAAGATTCTTAGTTGGTCTTGGGGAACGTGTAAAGTGTAGCCATGAGCACACATTAAGTTGCCATTTAATCACTCTCCCAAACTAATTTAATTTCACCAGCCAGTGTTCTGTGTTTTTAGCTGCCATGTTTTATCCAGTTCCCTGATTACACTGTGTCTAAACAGCTGTATAAGTGACAGTGCATGTGCCAGTAGTTTACGAGTTCCCGAGTAGAGCTGGGAGCAAGCGATGCGGCAAGTAATTGATCCTGCAAGTTCAGCTGAAGGATACTGAGATGCTATGTTCAAAGTGTAGTAAGTGTAGCACACCCTTTCCACTGAAATTATGACCAGCCAAAAGCAAACAAACAAAAAAAACACAACCCTATTCTGAATGACATTCACAATAATTATACAGCGAGTGACATGCAACTGCCAAACTAAATGAGACGCATGCTTGCAAAATTTGAACATGGTGTTTTGATTTGTTTGGCACCCACAAATGCCAAAAAAGTCATCTCAGCACTCGTCTTTGTGGTGCAGATATTTGAACGTGCCAATCTGATCAAAATTAGGTCCGTGGGGATCAAGAGTGATTTCCGTTCCCATCCCTGTGTGTGTGCAGCAAGCGTTTGGAATAATCTCCTCAAAATCTGCTGGAAGAAATGTTATTCTATTCTCAAGTGTTTCTCCATCTTAGAGGGCCAATCCTTTTAGCGTTTCTTCAGAATAAATATATCTAATTTATCTAGTTTAGCAACTATTTTTATATTAACCAATACACACACACTCACAAAAAACTAACTTAATACTGTGTAATTTTTGGGCCTCTTATCGAATGTATTCCGCAACAGTAAACATTGTGTTTTCTCCTCGCTATCTCTGCTAACATGATGATGGCTAGCATGCACTAATCTTGTAAAGTCAACCTTTTAAAAGGGAAGAGGCGGTGGATGAAGCTGGGAGAAAAAGGGCTGGACAGACAGCTATGTACAGGATTGTATCCGCGCTAGGAACTGCCCCGGTCCATATCCAATGTAAGGTTATAGGAATATCATAATCCCTCCTCTGAGCTCCTTTGCGCTGAAGATGATGACTAAATTTCCAGTGTCTTATCACACACTCCCAGACTGGAACTAGTACAAGGGGTTCTGAGGGAGGAACCCAGCATGAAAAGTGCTGTGGATGAGATGATCAGATTAGCGGGGGCTATTGGATTTGTTTGTGGTGTTTGCAATCGGAGCGATGCAGGCGTTGTTGAAAATGCCCATGGAGATGCAAAGCCTCTACCGATCCTTTCACTCATGAAAAAAATAAATAAATGCTCTTCCTGGGGATTTTTCAGGAGTGTAATGTGGGGTGCTCCCGCAGGGGTGGGTGGAGGGTAAGTTGGGGGAAACATATTTAACACTTCAGGGGCTTAGAGATGGGGCGGGAGGGGGAGAGTTTTGTATTTTATCAGGTGGGAGGTTGCTGGACTGCTTCATGTGGCGAGACAAGTAGGATTGACTGGCGGTATTCTGCAGGAAGCGGGCTGCTTTGCGTGTTAACGGCCACCTGCGAGGCAGAGGCTGTGGCAGTGGGCCCTTGAGAAACTTCACCTGAGGCACAGGGAGGCACATGGATTCAGGAGTGCCTCCTATACCAATGCACGCCACGTGAGGGGCCCGGGCTGGAGAGGAGACACCAGGCGGCTCTGCAGACAGACTCCAAGAAAGGCAGAAAAAGCAGAAAACAGGGAGAGAATGGGGGAGAGCTGATGTCGGGATGAGCTTCCTAAAACCCAGATAACAGAAAATGTGTCATTGTTCAGTTAGACAGGAAAGAGATCCAAGTAAAGGGATATTCCATATAGAAAATATGCCTTTGAGGTTTTGGTGGCCGTATCAATCACTGTAATGACTGTGGGATAGATTCTTAATGATGATGAAGTAAATGCTGTACAGTCTACTGAAGGCTATTTCAGAGGGAATTATTGCTGGACTCCAAGGGGAAAAATGTGAAGAAGAGAGAGATATCCGGCAATAAAAAGAATACTGCAGGTGATGAAATATAATGATTTTCAAGTCTTGCCCATTGATAATATTTTAAAAATATATAGTTTTCCTTTATCATTAAACAGGCATGGTCATAGTATATAATATGGCTGCTAAGCAGTGTGTAAAAATCACGTCCGCTAGATTCAAACGCATGACTCCCATAAGAATTCAAGTCTTGCAGGCTGTTTTCCCACATGTTTAATTTTGTTAAGTGACACAAACGGATGTCAATACTGGTCAGCACCACTTACCCTGAATACCTCGTTCAGACAGCAGACAAAGACTCGGCTTTGCTTATATGACATAAAACGGTGGTGCACTTTGTACCCCTAAGCAACGTCATTTCAATAGAGAAAAAGCCACTGAGTCAGCTTGGCGAGACAACGTCGATAAGGTAATGGCACGGATCAATACCAAAGATTTGGTCCAGATCTTAATTAAAGAAACAACTGCTGATACAAATGATGTTTTCAATGGATTGATATTGCAGGGGGCAAAGGGTGGGTTAGCTGTGGCGGAGCAGCTGATCAATGTACTTAACATTAGCATTCCTTTTCATCATGTACCAAGATCACTTAATTCTCCCTCTCTTCCTCTTGTTCTATCGCTCTGTCATTCTCTCCCTCTCTCCAAACGCCTTTTCAGAAGCATCTGAGGCAGCCCACGCCTCTTACAAGGTGAACTTGAAGGTCTGCAAGGTTGTGCTTTTATGTGTCTCAACTTCCTGTGGTCACCATGTGTTAAACCAGATGAGAATCAAAGACGCCGTTAAGAACAACAACACGAGTCTTGGCATCAAATGTAGGGAAATCAATTGTCTGTCACACAGAGAGGAACAGTCTTTCAATTACACAATGCTAATCTTTGGGAAAAGCGTGTTCCCTTTCTTCAATATACAGGTTAATGATGTCAAATAATTGAACAGGGATTTCTGGATTACTCATATGGAATTTTATCTTTTCTTTGTAATCTTCCCTTGTGTATTGTTCTTTGGAAGACGGGGTTGAAAGGAGGAGCTTGTCTTGAAAAAAGAATGAAAAAAAACAACCCCCTTCCGTCCCAAATTACAAATTCCTTGAGACAAGAGAGTCTCTGTTGTCTCCAGGCAACGGTGGAAATAAATAACAACTTCAGATGCTGCAGTCTCTTGTGAATGGTAAAACAATAATTATTAAAAGGGAAGCTGAATTGATGGATCCCATTAAAGCTAACACAGAGTCTCTGGAGGCCTAGCAGCAGAAACAGTCCAAAGTCAATAGTGTGATTCCCCAGGTATCACTGACCAAGACCCAGTTTAAAGAGACATCAATCTGAGATGTCAGTTCCCAGCTAATGAAGCTACAGCGGATCAATAGTCAAGATACTACTACTACCTTAAATGAAGTACTAATGCTTGTAGAGATCACACCACATGGGTTTCCCTCTTGGAGTTGCGTCTTAACTGGGTAAGAGTCGCATCACGGTATGTCAGTCTTGTTAAATTTTCACAATGTGGTCAATTTGCCGCTTTTGTCATTTAAAAATAAACATTTTCATCACTGACCCCATGCAAACCCAGCTCTACCTCATTGATTCAGTAATAAACATGTATTATAACAGTCTCACCCGGTATGGGTCATTTTCTTTCTGAAAAACAGTTCAAATACAGTCTGTCTAGGTTGGCGAAATAATATAAAGTTCTTATTTATGGCTAATTGTTTAGGCTTCATAATACTATCAGTATGACAAGTGCTGTACTCTTAATTACAAGTTATGCATCAGTGCTTTTCCCTTAATATTTTAAGTGATACTCAAGCTGTTGCGAACATTTCTACTCAAAGGGCATAAAAGTGATAACCAAATAAATAATATATCACTGATATCCCAGTCATCCCTCAGTGATATACACATTCTGTCCTTTTTTTTACTATTAAACAATGGTATATATTTGGACCTTTACTCTCCCTCTTTCATTTTATGCATCACATGTTAATGCTTCTGAAACTTTTATCATTCCCTTCCATTATCCTAATGCATGTGATATGTGAAAGCTCCTTAAATCATGTATTAGGGCATTGTGCTATGTAAAACAGCAGCATGGCGGGCAACAAGGGCATTTGTCTTTGAAACAACATAGAAGTTTCTTGCAGTGTACGGTCAAAAGTAAAATCTAAATTCTTTGCTTTAACCCGTTTTCTAATTATTTATTTATATATACGATATATTAATAAACTTATATATGTGTGTATTGTTGTCTGGGTATTTTGAGGTGTGGTCTATAATGGGCACCTGTTTTTCTCTTTCTTCTTTTTCTTCCGGCAAAAAAACAAAACAAAAACACAGTGAGGGTGGACATGCACAACAACACGCGCTCATATAGTCCACCAAATTTAATATTCTGCACCAAGTGACAAAACAATAAGATTAAAGCATCCACCACCTTTGTGGAATCAAATGCGCCGCACAGTACAGCACTGAAGGCAGTGTAAAGGATGTACTCGCTCAATAATTACCAGTTAATAATGGGGGAAGGTGCGGCAGAGGATTGACTGACATCACAGTTCTAGAATAATTTCCACTTGCGCACCACCCTCCCCCTCCCCTCTCATTGGCAGGGAATTAGTATTCACTTATCAAATCACATCAAAGGCTTCCGTTAAAATGGGAATAAAATAAAAAAAACGCATTCAAACAGACAGTGGTGGTGATGATTTAAACTAGGTTATTTGCCAGAGTCTGTACGTAATATGGCATCATCGTCAAGACAACTTCATTTCCCACTAAATTGCCGTCTGTCAGCCGAATAAGTAAATTTGCCACTGTTTTATCAGCGTCCCTGTGTCAAGTAAGAGGAATACATCAAACAGTCAATCTGATCAACAGGAAATGAACACACAGTGAATAATACAATGACTGAAAGGACAGTGGATTAGTGTGTTGAATAAAAATCACCCCGCACACATTTTAAAGCGTAAAAATGCTCTCGTCTGCCACTGAAATGTTGGCTAAGCAGGTCAGTCTGATGTCTTCTGCTTCTCTTCTCTTTCGCCACCAGCTACACATTTGTGTCAGTCTTTTCACTGGGAGCAAAATAATTTGCTGTTTCCAGAGCAGATGCCACAGAAAACTTGGCCTGCAGACATCCAGCAGTGAAACATCAGCAACAACAAGCTGCAGCAGGAAAAGACTCACAACCACAGCAGAGACAAGCAAACACACAAAAACACACGAGAGCACCAGGGTTTTCTCTAATGCTCTGCAACTAAACTGAAGGTTATCGAGGACAGAGAGACACTCAAGGACCACAACAAGACAAAGACAGATTTATATAATGTATAAATATATACACATATGTATATATATGTATATACATATATATCATGTGAATTTAGAATGAAGTAAAGCTGCTCTTATATATGAGTTGAGCTCATGCTACATGTGTACAGTATGTAATGCTCAAGCATGTGTTGAATAAACCTGGTGTAATAGACGTTTTTTACAGCAGATATTTCTTTAAATAAAATAGTAGGACAAGCTCAGGATTTACCAGGAACATGAATGAAGGTTGCACTCCAGTATTAACAGAGCTGTGTTATTGTTCAAGTGTAAGGTTACATCACACTAAATACTTGACACATGTAGAGGATTTTTTTTTTATTTATTTTAAAAAACAGAAACACAAACACTCATTTAAATGATGGCAAAACTATAAAGTAGTCACTACATTATTAGTCCACACTCACTGACGTCCTGTGTGTAATTATGAAGCAAAGACACAGTGATGAGAAATGAGCTGGTGATAAAGAGCTGCATGGATTTATGTCGCGTCCCAAACACGGAACACAATTCACAGAAGGAAACAGACATAAAGGAACTAACATTCTGACGTTAATCAGGAAGAGGAGGCTGCGGGCTGCGTATCAGGGGTACCCCAGCCCTTTTGACCTGGTGGGGACTTGAACCAGCAACCTTCCAGTTATAAGCCAAGATCCCTTTCCACTTGGCCACAGGCTCTCGTCTGTCTTTATATTAATTCATCCTTTCATTAATCCCTCCTTTCATCCAAGTGTCCGGAGTAGAATAGAAGGTCACGTATCAGTGATAATGTCCATCGTTGAATAAATGATGAGTTTTAAAAATCAAATGTTTTAAAACATCCACATTTCACTGCACTGTAAGAATGAGAGGATGAATGTGTGAACATTCACCCACACAGTGACAGGAGATGATAATATTAGATACATCAAGTTCTTCTTCTTCTGTGGTGACGGAGTTTAAATGTAGTGCCACCTACTGCACGTGTGTTTACACTGCGCACACACACACACACACACGCACACACACACACACACACACACACATGTTGGACATTCATGACTTGAGGGGACATTGCATTGACTTACATTCATTTCCTGGAGACTTACCTAACTTTAACCACAATTACTACTGGCCGAATCCTAACCTCAACCTAACCTTACAACATATCTTCACCTTAAAATGTAAAATGTTTACGTTGTGAGCACTTGATTTTTGTCCCCACAAGGAAGACAAGTCCCCATAATGTGACTGTGTAAACAGTTTTAGGTCCCCACAACATTAGTAATACCCGTGTACACACACACACACACACACACACACACACACACGAGTGAGCTTGTAAATCATGTGACCAACATCAGTGGAGAAGCTGACTCAGCATCAGAGGCTTTGGGTGAGAGGGTGAATTCTTTGTTTGTCTTCAAACATAATAATATATTCATATTAGCCATATCATATCATATTAACCACAGACATGTGAATGCATTTTCATGAGCCTACTTTTTATTTCATTTAGTATTAGTATGAATCACTATTAATAACATTATAACAAATAAATAAGAATAAATGAATGAGTTCTTGACATTTTTGTTACCATGGCGTCAGAAGTCTGCTCCATCTCTGCCGGTGCAGTCAGCATGTGTGTGTGTGTTACTGTAACCATGACGACCAGTATGGAGGGCAGTTCCAGCAGATGCTTAAATGTAAGATTTGAATGCAGAGGCAAACAATACACTTCTTTAGGATGACGCACAGAAATGCTCATGTTGCCATGGCGACAGCTTTGTTTTTACAGTTTTGTCCAAAGTCGTATTTTTAATTACACAAATAAAAAACCAGCAAACTGTTATAAAAGTGTCATGAATAAAATGTGACTCTCAGGTGATGAGCCGTCTCTAATGAAACACGAGTTTCAGAGACTGGTGCTTCTTCTCTCCACTTCACTCCATCGTGTTCATACTAGGATCACTGTTTCTCTCCCTCACACAGTTACACCCACATGCAGTGAATTATGCGTGAACTGTGCTGAGCTGCACTGCATCAGCACTCCGTGAAACAAAACAAGGTCAAGTTATATATAAAAATTAATTAAACCTGTGTTTTTGAGTTAGAGGAGGAAGAAAAATACCTTTAAATTCAAAAGCAAGTCCCTGGAGGAAACGTTTATGCAACTGTTGTCACGTGTTCTTGTAAAGTGGGACACTGGACTTCAAACACAAATACCTTTTTATACCAGTGTAACCTGCATGTCTCTACAGTGTATTCATCGACCTGGATACATATACATGAACATAGCCACAGAGTTATTCTGGTTTTACCTACTTTCATTTGTATTTACGTGTATTAACAATAATAAGAATAAGAATAAGAATGATAATAATAATGATAATAAGCTCTTTGTTGTCTTTTAACTCGACTTCACTTAGTGTTTCCATTCATTTTAATTCACACTAGCAGAACTGGACTCTGGGTGAGAGAGAAACTAACCCTGCAAACACATAACATTTGTGAGAATTTCACCTATTGGATTATCGTTGGTGTTTCTATAAACGTTAGAGCATGGATAATCTCTCTCTCTCACTCTCTCACACACACACACACACAGATAAGAATAAAGTGTTCATTCAGCTCAGACCTGAACTGATTTCATGTATCATGTTCTCTGTCTCCTGGAACCACAGGTGTTACAGGTGCATCTCCAGGTCCTGAGCATGTGATGCAGCTTTGTTATTAAAGGACCAGCTGATGCACAGAAGCTAATGTGGGAGCGATACGATCAAAAATCTCAGCAGCATTTTTATCAACTGTAGGATTTTCATCTTTTATTTGGATCCTGACAATAAGGGATTACAGTAATCCAGTGTAGAGGTAACACATTCATGTGCTAATGTTGCTGCTTTCCTTTGGATACAAGGTGTTCATCATTTACATAAGACTGTGTAGATGGAAGAGAAAACACAGCTGCAGGTAAGTGCACATAATAACAACAATAAGAATATCACCTGACTATCAGAATATTATTCATTGTCAGTGATTTGTCTAATCCTAATCCCATGTGACAGCAGTTTCTAGCCATTAACGTCCTAATTACGTTTGAGACTTTTAAAAAAAAATTGACTAAAATCTATTTCTTAAACTTTCACTCTTACCATTTTAATACCTTTCAGTTTGTCTGTTTAAATACATGTACATTACATTCTGTCTTTCTAAACATGTGTTTATGTCAATCTTATTTTAACACTTTAAATCATCTTTAGCAGAAGAGTTGCACTGATTTCCCACAATTCTGTGAGTGAGTCATCAGTCAGTCATCATCTACCGCTTTATCCTCCACCAGAGGGTCGCGGGGGGTGCTGTGCCAATCTCAGCTACATCGGACGATAGGCGGGGTACACTCTGGACAGTTCGCCAGTCCATCGCAGGGCCACACACACACAACTAGAGACAAACAACCATTCACTCTCACACTCACTCCTATGGTCAATTTAGTGTCCAATTTACCTAATCCCCACATTGCATGTTTTTGGACTGTGGGAGGAAGCCGGAGAACCCGGAGAGAACCCACGCACACAATTCTCTGTGTGTGTGTGTGTGTGTGTGTGCACATCAGCTCTGATAAAGTATATTAAGTGTAAAATATTGACTGAATTTTCTATATTCAAAAACAATATGGAGAGAGTGTGTGTTCATATGTTAATGTGTTAATGTGCTCATGTGCTCATGTGTTCATGTGTTAATGTCTTCATGTGCTCATGTGTTCATGTGCTCATGTGTTAATGTCTTCATGTGTTCATGTGTTCATGTGATCATGTCTTCATGTGCTCATGTTTTCATATGCTCATGTGCCCATGTGTGTTAATGTGCTCATGTGCTCATGTGTTCATATGCTCATGTGCTCATGTGTTCATGTGCCCATGTGCCATGTGTTCATATGCTCATGTGTGTTCATGTGCCCATGTGTTCATGTGCTCATGTGCTCATGTGTTCATGTGTTAATGTATTCATGTGCCCATGTGTTCATGTGCTCATGTGTGCTCATGTGTTCATGTTCTCATGTGCTCATGTGCTCATGTGCTCATGTGGTCATGTGGTCATGTGTTCATGTGCCCATGTGTTCATGTGCTCATGTGCTCATGTGTTCATGTGCTCATGTTCATGTGCCCATGTGTTCATGTGCTCATGTGTTCATGTTCTCATGTGCTCATGTGCTCATGTTTTCATGTGTTCATGTATTCATGTATTCATGTGCCCATGTGTTCATGTGTTCATGTGCTCATGTGTCATGTTCCTCATGTGCCCATGTGGTCATGTGTTCATGTGCCCATGTGTTCATGTGCTCATGTGTTCATGTGCTCATGTGCTCATGTGTTCATGTGTTCATGTATTCATGTGTTCATGTGCTCATGTGTTCATGTGCTCATGTGTTCATGTGCTCATGTGCTCATGTGTTCATGTGCTGCGATCATAAATTCCCACTGTTAGCATCTGTGCTGTAATTTACAGCTTCATGTTGTCATCAGAGGGCCGCGGCTGCTGTGGCCTCAGCCATCAATCTGATCGCCTGCAGGTTAATGGCCAAGTTGCATATTGTCACAATTCCAATACATTATTTACTGTGGACATTAAACATTAATGTGTATTAATAAACAGGCCCGAGGCCGGAGGGTGGGACGAGGTCTAATCCACTCGTATTTCTCCTCACCTTCATCAAAGAGACACGTTCTAATATATGTATGGACACGTGCAGCAACACTGCAGGTGTTTCTGTTCCCAAACATTATCTTTATCTGAATCCTGAGCAGTTAGCGTCCACAGGCGGCTCCTGACATTTACCTCAGCACCACTCAGCGTCATTATGTTAGTCAACTGGAATTTTACTCCAAAACTCTGCTTTAATTGCATCTATTTCATGTTTGAATATTAAAATGTCTGTTGCTTCATTTATGTATTTTTATTTACTTTTTACAAACTTTATTTAAACTTATATTAGTGATGAGAATGAAGTTTAAAGTAACAGTGCAGCTCTCGTCACTATGAGCTCAACAATGTTTAATGAATTGAAGAAAAAACCTAACTAAAAGCTTTGGATTCTATATGTAAAAGTCATATAGTATAATTTCATGTATAGATCTTTGTTCAGGGTTCTCCGCCCTCTAAATCCCTGCAGCTTCTCAGATCAATATCAGAATAATGAAAGAGACAACAAACATCAGTGGATTTTACAACCGTTAAAAATCACATTTGATTTTCAATAAAGATAAATTGTTTTTGAATCAGCACATTAATATACATTTCAATCCACTGAAGAATAGTTACTTGTTATTTAAATGAGCAAATGTGTCGTAAAACAGGTGATGAAATGACTTCGATACACGTTAGCATGTAACATACATGTTCATGTGTTCATGTGTGATTAAAAGTACATGATGAGTGAATTCTCAAACAGATGTTTTCAACAGCTGTTCTGTCCCCTCTGCTCTCCTTCAACTATAAGTGCTCTCACATCTGCTGCAGTTTATGTAAGATGCCGATCATCATTGATTCATGTTCCAGGGAAAACTGACAAATCGGACTCTTGCTTCTGAAATGTTTCCATATGGACTTGTGTGTGTGTGTGTGTGTGTGAGCTCATACACACTCATTCATTATTATCATTATCATTTTTAACTTGGTTTTATATTTTCTCACTCTAATACAGATGCACACACAAACCCATGCATAACAACACATGATTATTATTGTAATAAAACTGATGGTAACACTTTAGATGAGGGAACACATATTCAGCATTAATTAGTTGCTTATTAGCATGCAAATTAGTAACATATCGACTCTTAATGAGTCATTATTAAGTATTTATTAATGCCTTATTCTGCATGACCTTATTATATAACCAGTAAGTCACTAACTAAGTGTTGTCTCTCAATAACCTCAGAATTATTTCTGATTAGTAGTAAATAAGGAAGTTGTTTTACATGAATAAGTATGGACTTTATAAGGTGGAAGTTTCACAGCAGTATTTACTTCTAATCAGCAATAATTCTGAGGTTATTGAGGGAAAACTCTTAGTTAGTGACTTACTGGTTATATAATAAGGTCATGCAGAATAAGGCATTAATAAATACTTAATAATGACTCATTATGAGCCGATATGTTACTAATTTGCATGCTAATAAGCAACTAATTAATGCTAAATATGTGTTCCCTCATCTAAATTGTTACCAAAATTGAAAATCGTCATCATTCAGGGGTAGAATCATGTGACTCAAGTGAATTCATAAACATCCAGTGAGAGCAGAGCTCTGTAACGCTGAGCTGTTTGTGTGAAGGATTGTGAGCTGATGGAGCAGCAAAGTGGAATTCACTGCAGACGTTTGGAATATTTAACAGAAATAAGTCCTGGGAGCAAAGTGTGTCATATGCACCATTTCTAAGAAGAATGCACGTCTCTAGATAAGGAGACATTAAACCCAAGACAGGCTCGAAGATGAAAATAAATGAAAATATGAAAGAGCAAAGATTGAAAAGAACGTCTGTGGAGTCTTTAAGTAAAAAGAAAGAAAGAAACTATTGATCTTTATAATGACTTGAGCTTTTGTCTCTGATCATTATAAAAGAACACTCTTCTCATGCCTTTACATCTCATCATAAACCAAACTTCATGGTTGTTTTCTTTACCTTGATGTCATGTGTTGCATATTTTCTATCTCATTCAAAAGCAAACATTCATCACTTCCTGTGAATGTTTCTCTCAGTGTGTTTACATTCAATAAAGTGTTTATTTATTTATCTATCTTCATGTTAAAAGTCAGATTTTAGTCTAAGACAATAATTCACTTCATGTCATGTAAACACGTTAGTCCGACTAAACTCCAGCTCGTCTTAGTCAGACTAACAGACCTGGATCATGTGATTCATAGTCTGATTTCTCAGTCAGACTGAAGTCAGACTGGAGTCAGACTTTGAGACGCAGAGGCGAGTAATAACACGCTACATTTACTCATACTTTTACGTTTACTCGATTATTAAACATGAACTAAGCTCCGCCCACAGCACCTGGTCTCAAAAATGAGGAGCTCATCAGGTTCAGATTCAGTTTACAGGAAAATAAAGTGAACATAAATCGGCCAATTGGTTGCAACAGTGGAACTGCAAATCTTGAGATTTGAAAAAAGGGGTTTGTTTTTGCAAATGTAAGACTTTATTAATTTCTATGCCCAGTTTATGTTGAAAATGAAGATAAAACCTAGGACGAATCATTTCCCCCGTGATAATTCCCGTCCTCTGCGTCAGTCCCTGATTCGTCTTTGCTGCAGAATCTGGAGCTGACGATTCTGTGTACGAAGAATCCTGAAGAAGTCAAGTGTGTCAGAATGTGTCACTTTCACTTCAGGTTGACAGTGAGGAGGCGGCAGCTGAGGCTGCAGAGGTCACAGAGGTCACAGAGGGTTGACTTCCTGTGTGATCTGTGAAGTGTGACACACCTTACTCCCAGGGTGATGCAGGAATGACAGGACAGGGAGCAGGAAGATGGAGATGTTTGTGTCACACGCTGCTGCTCACAGTCACCATCAGCTTCTCTCATAGAAATTATTCATGGACACTTTCTGCTTCACTAATGACTCATTATTATTATTATTTCTGCTTTAGTGGAAATCAGAGATCAAATGCTCATAAAAAGCTCCTCTAACAGAGCACAGAGACTTTAATCATGTGACGTCTTCTGTTTTCAACTCTGTTGAAATGTCTTGCGTGATTTTGCATCATCAGCGTCGCGCTGGGGATTCGTGCTTGGATGAAGAGCTCGAGCCTCTCTCCGGCCTGTGACAGTGAGCAAAGGTCTCCAGAGACTTCCTGTCCACTGATGTGTTTGAGTAACGGGGCTCAATTTCCATGTTTTGACATCAGAGGGAACATTTGATAAATAGTTGGAGGACCTGAGCACATAAATGAGGCATAAATAATGCATAAATTAAGTGCCATTTTATGGAGCCATGTCAGTGCATTTTACCAATAACTGGAAGATTAATGACAGCAGCGCTGAGTGGGAAATACTGCACAGGAAACATCAAGGGATGAGTCTTATCAATCTATATATTCATGTGTTTACAGGGATGAGTGGATGATGCTAGCAAAGCAAATATCAGCTGAAGGAAAAGTGAACATTTGACTTTTCTGCTCTTTCCTCTTAGAAACAGAGATTTTTTTTTAAAGACCTCTAAAAACAAACTGAGGCCAATTCAATCAGGAGAGACAAGTTAATGCAGAGATGATTTATGACAGATTTAATGATGAACTTCAGTCTTTGCTGCTTTTAGTCTGCCGGGAGTTTAAGTTGTTCTTAAACTTATAGAAGCAGTTTATGTTGTAAGTTTAAGCAGCAGCAGCAGTAGCAGCAGCATCAGCAGCAGCAGCATCAGTAACAACAGCAGCAGCAGCAACAGCAGCAGCAGCATCAGTAACAACAGCAGCAGCAGTAACAGCAGCAGCAGCAGCAGTAGCAGCGGCAGCAGCATCAGTAGCGTAACAACAGCAGCAGCAGCAGTAACAGCAGCAGCGGTCAGTAACAGCAGCAGCAGCAGCAGCAGTAACAGCAGCAACAGCAGCAGCAGCAGCAGTAACAGCAGCTAACAGCAGCAGCAGCAGCAGTAACAGCAGCAGCAGCAGCAGCTAACATCAGTAGTAACAGCAGCAGTCACACAGCAGCAACAGCAATGGCACAGTAACAGCAGCAGCAGTAACAGCAGTAACAGCAGCAACAGTAACAGCAGTAGCACAGCAGCAGTAACAGCAAGCAGCAGCTTGGCAGCAGCAGTAGAAACAGCAGCAGTAACAGCGCAGCAGCAGCAGTAACAGCAGCAGCAGTAACAGCAGCAGTAACAGCAGCAGCAGCAGTAACAGCGGCAGCAGCAGTAACGAAAACAGCAGCAGCAGTAACAGCAGCTTAGCAGCAGCAACAGCACAGCAGTAACAGCAGCAGCAGCAGCAGTAACAGCACAGCAACAGCAGGTAAGCAGCCAGCAGTAACAGCGGCAGTAACAGCAGTAACAGCACAGCAGTAACAGCAGTAAACAGCAGCAGTAAGCAGCAGTAACAGCAGTAACAGCAGCAACAGCAGTAGCAGCAGCAGCGGCAGCAGCAGCAGCAGCAGCAGTAACAGCAGCAGTCACAGTAACAGCAGCAGTAACAGCAGCAGTAACAGCAGCAGCAGCAGTAACAACAGCAGTAACAGCAGTAGCAGCAGTAACAGCAGTAACAGCAGCAGCAGCAGCAGTAACAGCGGTAACAGCAGCAGTAAACAGCAGTAACAACAGCAGTAACAGCAGTAACAGCAGCAGTAACAGCAGCAGTAACAGCAGCAGCAGTCCAGACCCTGGTGTTAGTGATGTAATACTGCAAAGATCATTGTTTTGTTCATATCGTCCATTAGAGAAATATAAAATCGTCTCTTCTGTGCAAAAGTCATGCAGTTCAGTAACAAGTGAGAGTTCCATTCAAGTGAATGGGAGATGTTTCTTTGACACCTTCACTGTGGAGGTGAAGGAACAACATGTTTAAAGAGAAAGGGTTAAGCATGAACATACATTTGATAAAAGTTACCCACTAAATTCAGCCGTTAGGTTTAGGTTTTGTTTCAATGGCGCTGAATGACAGCTTTCTTCATTTGAATCCTTGACTTCTCACAGTGCAGATTTTCATACAATGACAATGTTACTTCAACATATATAGAAATTCATTGTATAACTAAATTATAATAAATCTTGAACATGAGGATGCTGCAGACCCGTGCATGAGGACGTTCTGTCTGTCCGGACCTCCTTAAATCATAACTCCCCCTGGGTTAGGCTTCATGATAAACAGTTGATTGACAGCAGATGAATCTTTAAAACCTGACCTCCAGGTTCACTACATATAGTTACATTCTGTCATGTGAGTGTGAGAGGAAATGTGCGGTTAGTCTGTGGAAAACAAACACACACGCACAGATGACAGTGCTCTGAACACAAAATAATCATAAAATGTGTCATTTCTTCAGCATGAGTGATCCAGAGTTCCAGGTTCTGTCTCTTTCACACATTCACTGGAAACACACAAAAGAGCATTTATATGAAGTGTAAATGTCTGTAAACACATGGGAACATGAACAATATGGACTCACTGTGAAATCTCCAGAGATGAGCTGACAGACGTTTCCAGTTCATGTTCTCAGACTCTCTGGACTTCAGTGCCTTAGATCTGAATCTACATGTTTACTCCAGTCCCTGTTCCATGTTTTACATTTGTAGACCTTCCTCACACCTGAGTGTGTTCTTGTGACACCTTCATCATCTTCACCTCCTTGTCACCACGTCTGGATCACCTTCCTGACGTTCACGATCACTTCCTGTCTGACATGGAGAAACATGAAGGTGGTGAGAGTGTCGCTCATGCTAATGCCAGCTGACAGCTGTGTGTGTGTGTGTGTGCGTGTGTGTGTGTGTGTGTGTGTGTGTGTGTCAGACCTCGGCACCTGTCCACTCTGGTTTCTGTCGCACACGAGCAGAGAAGAGCCGACACTCAGAGGAACCTGCTGGACTCCACCAGTGGAAGGTAATGAGGAGTTAGTCCAGTGTCATCACTCACAGAAGATGTTCACTGTGTCATGACTGATGACTCCTGTCACTGACATCAGCTTAACTAATCTTACATGTTCCACTGAGGCTGATGAGACCTGAGAGGAAGTCTAATCTAAATCTAAAACAACAATCTGTGCACTCAGTTTCAATTCACCATGGAGACATGAGATTGTGTTTTCTGCCCTGACTTTGAGCTCATGAGTGAATCTGAGCATTAAAGCAGAAGAGAAGTAGACAGGTTTTTCATTTTTCACATGTTTCTCTTACTTTGATTCAGTGAATTTAAACAAATGTAAAATGTCGTCGATGTTCACACCTCACACCTCGCTCTGTCCCTCTGTCTGTGCGTCACCTGTCGTAAAGAACGAGCAGCTTCACCTTCAGCTCTTCACTCTGTCACTTGTCATCTCATTGCACCTGGTCAGATAAATGCATCTGTCTGTGTGTGTGTGTGCGTGTGCGTGTGCGTGTGTGGACATTAAACGGAGCGACAGCTGCTTCACACTCGCTGATGACGCGTCAGATTTGTGTCGATCTGAGATGTCGTTCTTCACTTTGACAACGTTCAGTGACTTTAACATGAGTCTCACTGAAGTTCCCACAAAAAACAGCAGTTTCTATGTGTTTAAGTACATTTTGAATGTAAGGAAAGTCAAATGAAATGAAATCCATTCTGTTCTAGGATGTAGGGTCCAGGACCAGGATTGAGAAACCCTGCTGTCGACTATCTCTACATTTTGGTTTTTGCTTGTGTGACTCTTTTGACTCTCCTGTCACTTTTTGTGCAACATTACAATGTTACAGAAATATCTTGTAAAAGTTTTGAGGTAGAAAAACTGTGAAATGTTACGGGAATTTCCCTGCTGTGAAGTCGTGTGACCCAGACGATGTCCTGCAGAGTTCTTCATCAGTAAAACCAGTCTGCATTTCCCAGGGTTCCTGTCTGAAAATAGCCGTACAGATGTGTTAAACATGTGTGTCCTCAGGTTCCTCCGTTTGAAGGTGAGTCTGAACAGAACGTGTGTGTGAACACAGCTGCAGCAGCGAGCAGAAACTGTGAAGACACAGTCGTCTTTTTAATCAGCTCGTCTTGGATGATTTACAGAACACAACAATGGCTCAGAGGGTTGTTTTGTTTGTTTGTTTTAATCACATGATCTCATGTTGAACACATTTACCTTATTTAAAGCAAAACTGTAAATAACACTCAGTTACAGCTCTGCACTCCAATGTTAAGCCTTTGATCATGAGTGAAGTTGCTGTTTACAGCATTTTAGACTTATTTCAAGTGTAAATTGGAGCAGCTGTTTCAATCCCCAGAGCCACGTTGAGCTAATTTCCACTGCTGTAAGTGTCACTGCGCTGCTGAGAATTACATTTGGAAAGAAATGAGCGGAGTGACGCAGCTCAGTTGAGGAGTGGACGATGCTCAAATACACTTTCCATACGTGATTAACAGCATCACTCTCTCGTTCTAATTACTTTCACTTGTAAAAAGAATGAGTATAAATGACAGCGTGTAATCTGGCTTTTTATGCTTTAAACTGTCATCACATTGCTGGATTATTGTGCTTTAAACTCAAACATTTCAAATCAAGGACAGTTTTGGATGAAATTTCCCGAGAATTAAGATTTTGGTGTTGATTCAGATTCAGAGGATTTTTTTTTAAACAAACAAAAAAAGCAAAAGTCCTTATGACACCTGAGGAAAATGTATCAGCGTGTGGTAAACATATCTCAGTGGTTCAAACATCGATTTCTGTGGCTTTAATGTCAGATTAAAATCTCCTCAATTAAAGATAATTGTTGCTCTTCATTAGAAAAACCTAGAGAAACTTTCTTTCTCTTTTTCTTCTGTTTACTTTCAGCACATAAGACATTTGAAAAGAGTTGAGGCTCTGAGGGAGTCATGAAAGGATCTTATAGATGTGAGTCCTGTCTGTCACATGGTTCATGTTGCTCCTGCCTGTAACATCTACACAGGAAATATAGTTTACAGTACATTGTTTCACATGGATAAATAAGACATGATCATTATTTTGTGAAACAGTGGAAAAAGCATAAGTCAATGTTTATCCTTGAATAAGACACAAAGAGCCACTGAAGGCCTTTTGTTTCAGCTTCTTTATTTTTAAAGACCCAGAACAAAACCTGACAGATCTGCTGCTTTCAGGCAGAAGATACGATGCAATCGACAGAGTGTTCTCAACAAGAAGTGCAGGTTCTGGTGAACCTAGTTGCCCAGATGGGACCTTCATGGCTGGCTACATTTGGGATGGATGGGATAAGTGGAAAGTCGTGTGCCTTACCGTACTGGATTTAGAGGATGTCGATGTTTTTGTCAAAATGTCATAAGAAAATGAAAAATGATGTATTGTACGATGAAAATATGTATTCTGTGGGTAATAGGGGCGGGACTAGATAAGCTTTTGCTTCTCCCGCTTTCCCTTTCGGTTATGTGTATTGTGTGAACTACACTAAGATGATGTGTGATGATGAGTGATCTAACTGACATGACCGAAATAAACATATAAATAAAATACGGGCCAATGAAATCAAGGACAAATAGACTAAAACACACAAAGGTAATAACTGCACCGAATAATGAAATATGCCTATGTGACCATTGTTAACTGTTTACTTAAAAGCTCTTTGTTACTATTGCACTGAGAGAGTTGCATTTCATTCCATTGTACAATGACAATAAAGATCCTATTCTACTTTATTCTGTTGTCATAGTAACAATAACACATGCAACTGAAATCGTGGACTGGTCACAAAATAAAAGATAAAACTGTGACTGTTGGTTTTTAACATCAGCTGCATCTGAAAGCCTGACTGTGGGTCAGTATGATGACTTTACACCTGACAATAACACACTGTCAGCGGTTTGTCTTTATTAAATTGAGTTTCCATGTCCTGATGAAGATTTCCTGCCTCTTTAAATCCGTCTTCCTGGGCTTCACTCTCTCCTCAGTCTCATAATTAAGTTGGTATATGAGCCGTAAAGGCTGAACTCTCCTGAAATAAACCCTGAGAATCCTTCCCCATCTGCTCCTCCTCCTCCTCCTCCGCCTCCTCCTCCTCCCCCACCTTCACAGCTTTCACCTGCTCATCTGAAATATCTGCAATAGTCTTAGAGTGTGATCACTGCACCAACCTGCACACACTGGTGCACTGACTACAATATACCATTAACATCATTGTTTTCATCGTCTTCTTTCTCACTGAACTGATGCAAATATTCTGCTGCACAAGATTCTGATCAACATAAAAACACTTTCATAGAAATCTCTCACCACTATGTGTGAGAGAATTTCTGCTCCTCCTTTAGACCTTGAACAATCATAGAGCAGCAGAGCAGCTCAGAGAGCGCCTCCTGTTGACTGCAGCATGAAGTCCCATGGCTGCACAGAAACCTATAAAAGAAATAACCTCAGCCTAAAAGAAGGAAAAGAATGAATAATAAACAATAAATGCAATAAAATGTGTCGATATGGGCAAAGTCCTTTAGAGGCTTACACATTTCCTCTTGTCATCTGTTGCCATGGTTACCAGGTGGGAGGGGCTCAGGGTAGAAAGCTGCCATCCCATAATGATTGATTGTTCAATGCAACTCAGAGCTTCATAATAATGCAGAATCTAAGAAGGTGTATATAAATATAAACACAGTTATATACACATATATGTATATATACATATGTATATATATATATATATACATACATATATATATATATATATACATATTATATATATATACATATATATATATATATATATATATATATATATATATATATATATATATATATATAAACTGTGATCATCTCAAGTGCTACATAAGCCAGAGCAGGAGAGCAGCTATGGGTGCAGGAGCCACAGTACACTGGGCAAATATAATAACCACAGCCCACTGCGGAGCGTATGAAAAGGTGGCATTGAATGATAGCGCTCGTCAGAGTGCCAGTGGCGGCGGGAGACCGTGTGTTTGCGGCTTTATCTTTTGCACCAGAAAGTAGAGTACTACAGCACAAGCAGTTGAGGTTACGTATCGACGTTATTCCCAGGCTGCTTTTGAGAGCCACACATTTCTACTATTACTTAGTGTGGGCAGATTGCATCTACCAGTCACAGTAGGTAATTCTTGCCTCTGATCCCCCAAAGATGCAAAGCATCCTGGCCCTCCCGTTCCTGCAAGTAATTCCGAACACTGGAGCTATTAGAAAGGATTGTTGAGACCAGCGAATTACCCACACCGAAATCAAATCAGTCCAAAGGTTAATAGTTTAGAATTCTGCTTAATGACATGGACTTTGTTGAGGGGGATATGACATCAAATCTCTCCTGACAACAAACTTATCCTCAAGTCAAGTTAACTTTATTTCTAGAGCACATTTAAAAAGGTTGACCAAAGTGCTTTACAGATTTAAAGGCACGGCAGCGTAAAAGGTATAAAACATAAAATCAGATTTAGTTTCCATGGGTAACTCGTTCCAAAGTTTAAGGCCCTGGTTTACTTCCGCAGACGTGCTGAAGTATCGCAGACTCTGGTATACTCACGTGTCAGAGTTCTGTAGTATCTGCCTTCACCATCGGGTGGCGGTACAAGTCTGCAGCTCTGCAGCCTAATACTCCACCTACCGGTGCATGCGTTGTCCAAAATCTGTGCGTCGATTACGCAAATCATGTCATGTGCATACGGAAGTATACCAGGGTCTAGCCAGATCGACCCGGGTTTTCAGTCGAGATTTTGGCACTAAAATCTAAAAGCAAACCTGTTATTAGACCTCAGAGCAAGGAAAAAGAAGATCCGAGAGGTATGATGGCACCAAACCGTTAAGAGCTTTAAAAACCAACAATTACATTTTAAAATCAATCCTAAAACAGTGGAGAGGGCGCAACACAGGTGTGACGTGGTCTCTCTTCTTTTTTCCTGTTAAAAGGCAAAGCGGGAATCGCCGGACAGATGACAGAGTTACAATAATCCAGCCGAGATGTTCTAAAAGCATGGATCAGTGTCTCTAAGACCTTGCGAAGGAGATAGGCCTTCACCTTGGCGATGAGCCGTAGTTGAAAAAGCTTGACTTAATGATGGACGAGATTTGTTTGTTTGTAAGCCAAGAAAGAAAAGGCCAGAGGTGACCAAACACTATCCATGACTTCTGTTTTATTTCCATGTTGAAGGTGAAGAAAGTTGAATTAAGTTCTGACTCTTTGACAATGTTTATTTGCAGGAAACCACTGCGAAAAGAAGAGAACGGTACGAGTCGCGGGGAATATGCCATGAGCATCCGTAACAAGAAGGCCATGGGAACAAACAACACTGTGGTATAGACTTGTTTTCAGGTAGATGCAGAACGTGACATCACACAACGGCCATCTCTCACCTTACCCCAAATACCTTCTCACACCCAGAATGCAACGGGGGTTTGTTTCTTTTCAACCCAAGGTATTCAGGTACCTTCCTTCTTTGTTTGGCATGTGGCCGGGGACTAAAGACACCTTTCAGCTCAAGAGGAGCTGTAAAAGACGGAAGGGGGGGAGGGAGGGGAGGCTGAAAGGACGGAGAGAAAGAGCTACGCACCCTCGCGGTGTCCGGAGTGGCACAGCGGGCTGAACATTATGCTCTGAGTAACAGCAAGTGTTGCTGACAGGCTGGTTGGCTGCTGGCTGGAGAGGGACTGTCTGCCAGTCTGCCGCAGATCCAGACCTCGCACACTGTTGACATCTGCAATGGAGCAACAGACAATACTGCAGCTCTGCTGTCACATGGGGGGCCCGACAGGACAGCACCTCACACACACACACACACACACACACAGAAACACATACACTAAATAATGTGCATGCAGTTTTTAAACAGAGAATGCAACATTTTTTTATATTCCAATCCTCGCACTGTTCCATCTTTTTGTTCTCCATCTCTGACGCCGATGTCGTGCGAGAGGCATGACGTTACTGTCGCTCCCTGATCCAAGATGTGGATTCATCTGACTATGCAATTTAATGAAATCCATATTTAGAAAAAGGAAAAAAAAGAAAAAGGGATCAAAAGGAGCAACAACTTCTAATGGGACATTCTGGTTATTTTTTACCATGCCAAAAATATCCACTCAAGACTCATTGTAATACACGTCAGTTGTCCGTCTATTTATTTCTGCTCTACTTTATTTCCTAATCTTCTACATTTGAATTTTATTTTTCTACTTAAAACGGAATAAAACTGTCTCGTAAGTTACTCGCATCTTGAAGAATCTTGAACATCTTGATGAATCCACTGTGTGTTTCTTTCTTTCTTTCTTCTTCTTCTTTTTTCTTTTAAGTGAATAATTTATAAACCATGTGAATCATTTGTGGTGCTCCGCTGCTTTAAGCCTGCTGTCGGTTTGTCGAGACGCTGATGCAGAAAACACGTTTTGTCATCAGTTGTTGTGTCTCTGGGGTGTTTAATATGCTCTTCTCTGTTTCCCCGAGACTTCAGCTAAAACGTAAAAACGGGGTTTTAATGATGTACTATGTTTAAAAAAAAAAAACTTTGTTTCTGTGCTGCATCATATGCTCGTCCCCCCCCCGTCTTTGGTTAGTTATGTCAAAGCGAGCCCCCTAAAAAACATGTTAAACCTGCTTTCACACGTCACCTGGTTCATTTTTTTGTCGTTTCTGAGTCTTTGGGGGTGAGTTAGACGCCTTCAGCTGTGTTTTGTGGATTGGATTTTTACAATCTTCTCTTTTCTTTTTTCTTTTTCCTCTTCTGTCTGTCAAGAAGGACTTAGCCCAGGGGACATGAGCCCAGTGTTGACCTTGTGTGACGGGTGAGAGACAGGAGACTTAGCCAATTGCCAGAGATCAGGTTGCACAGAGGATGGCCTCAGTAGGGATGTGTGTGTGTGTATGTGTGTGTGTATGTGTCGGTATACATTTTTTTAGTTCTTTAGCACTTTTTCTGGCATAAACACTGACCTTGTCAGGACCAGTAGTCCTCATTGAGACCAAAACCTGGTTTGAACACTAATTTCTGAAGAAATGATTAAGTTTAGGTTAAATGTAGGGTTGGAGATCCTGGAAAAACAGTTAAGGAATACTTCACCGATTAGCATTTAGCTTTGTATTTACGAGAATAGGGCTAGTATTTTTGTAAAATTGTGCTTCCCAAACTCAGTTTCCCCTGAGTCGAGAAATATCTTCATTCTTTTTTTTGTTACGTGCCCACCAGTGACACTTGGTCTTGAAACTGCTGCGCTAATTCCGTACTTTTTAGACCCACTCGTAGGGGGACGGGACCTCATTCCCAGAATGTAAACAGCGTCCACCACCTTTGCTAACTGCTAACAGTTACACTAACAGGATCAAGTGTCACTGGTGGGCACATAACAAAGAAAAGAATGAAGATATTTCTAATGTAAACAGCGTCCGCCATCTTTGCTAACTGCTAACAGTTACGCTAACAGGACCAAGTGTCACTGGTGGCCACGTAACAAAGAAAAGAATGAAGATATTTTTCAACTCAGGGGAAACTGAGGTTGGGAAGCACAATTTTTTCAAAAATACAACCCCTGTTCTAGTAATACAAAGCTAAATGCTAATCCAACACGTGTTGTTGGCACCTTTTCTGCCGTACCGTTGCTGCAACTGTCTCATTGGATTTAGCAAGCTAGCATAAGCTCAGGCGTTGTATTCTGAGCAAGATTAGCGGAGGGGTAGAAGTGGCAGATGGCAGATGGCAGTTTGATTGATGCGTCACGATCCAATTCATTAATTCGAGTTGTTCATTATGATTTGGATGGTGTTTTCACTGGCCTGTCTGCTCCACAGGTGATTTCATTTTTTTTTATTTCTGTGACAATGCATTAATTCATTTGTTACAACCGGGTGTGAAGAGAATTTTACTGTTAAAAAAAAATGAAATGCTCCAAAACATAATCTCTCACCCCACCTTTAAGGTTAGCATTTGGCATTAGCTGCATTGTAGTTCATTTCTGGGACGTCGCTTTGTTTAGGCTGTCCAAATGGAATGGAATACACTGCAGTGTCCTCAGAAGACGAGCTGTGTCTTGTGTGTGTGAGACTCAGCGCTGTCACTGGTATCCTCCACATCCCTGCTGGAAAAACACAACTGAGCTGAAATGGAGCATCACTCAATGCTGCTGTGCTTTTTTTACATAAAATCTGTGTGTCTCTAAGCTTGCGCGTGCGTGCGTGCGTGCATATTTGCGTGTGCATTCGGTTATGTGTGTCTCTGACTGTCTGTGTGTCTGTCTGTCTGTCTGTGAGTGTGCATGCAGATGAGTGTACTCAGTGAGAGTGGGCTGCACTCTGTGGCTGTCAGTTAGGTATAAGAAATTTGGAGGAAAAAACAACAACAACAACAACAACCACACGCTTGCATCTGAACATGCACAAGTATTAGCTATTAACAGTATACACCCATACCCCCGCCCCGCCATGTACCTATCTGAGAGAAATGAAGGATGCATGAATGTAAATATTGATATTTAAATATCTGCCTTCTGACTGTTAATTCATGTACAGTGTAATGGAACATAATGTTTATACATAGCGACACTTAAACAAAAATGTGCTACCATTTAGAGTCAATGTCAATGTTGTCATGTTGATGGAGGAAGCCATTCATGTATATATGGCAATCAATAGTACACACACAATTTATGCATTATACCAAACAGATAGAGAGATGTGTATACGTTGTTTTCATTGCTGGAGTTTTTCAGTTGTAAATAAAACTGTACATAATAACTGACTTACAGTCTGTTGTGTCTAAGGAGGTGCTGCTAATGGATGTTGTTATATCTATATTTGTGACATCATCAGATTGCCGGCCACTGATTGGTCAGAGAGTGTCGTCACTGACCAATTGTAGATCAGTTAAAGAGGCTTAAAAATCCTGAACATGTGCGTTAATCTTCCTTAGTAAGGAAATGTCTCTCTGGTTTAGCGACAGCACCGCTAAAAGCCGTGCTGAAAGCGGACCCGACGTGCACCATGCGCATGGCACAATTTGCAAGACGCGTGCAAGGAGCGCACTGGGTGAACTGAACTTCCGCCCCACCAGTAGGTGGAGCATCAGTCCCACTCACCAAGCAGAAAAACCATTTCAACCCCAGAGGAAGTAGTCATCCAAGGATATACAGTAATCATCCAAGCCTCAACCTGGCAACCCTTGAACCGACTGACACCCACACTCCCCTGCCCGACGGACCTTTCAGCTGATGAGCCGCTCAAACCAGGCGCGTCCGGGGGAGCTGCGGCATCGTTCTCTTCTTCTTTGGTAGAAATGCGTCCTGTTCCCTGCGCCCTGACTGGTACCGCCACCCGATGGTGAAGTCAGATACTACAGGACCCTGCGCCGCACCTTTATGATTCAGTACATTGAACACAACTGCTTTGCTCGTCACTCGTTTGCGTGTTTGCGTCGCGTATAAAACGACGTCACGGCAGTTTTGTGCAGCCGTGCTATTGCGACCCCAAACCGAGTAGAATCGAGCCAAGTAGTGCTTGAACTGCGTAACGGAAAAGCGCCATGACTTATATTTATTGTGTCCACCGTGTCCGCTCTGTGCTGTGTTGTGTTGTCTTGTTGTCTTGGGCAGAGCTGAACTGGACGTGTCTCCCAGGCCTCCCGCTATGGAGGGGGAGGACATTTGTCTCACGCACTGCATCTTTAATGAACTATGATTACCAAGCTAATTGTACTTCACGTGACATGGTGCAAACAAGACCACTTCACCACGTCAACATATTGTGCCACAGTGGGGCCCAATCAATAATTATGAAAAAAAAGCTTGTGGTAAAGAGGTTGTACTGTTAGATGTGACCCAGTTCAAGATGACAAATGTGTGCATACTGTAACCTTTCTGACCATTTTTAACCACCAGTTTCGTTGTTTTGAATAGGTCAGGTAACGATTTTCAAGGGATGTGTTTGATTACATAGAAGAAGATGCGAAGGTCCCTAGAAGGTTTATGCAGGTTGCAAACCAGTTGCAGGTGACAGGGATCTCTCACAGGTAAATATTGGACCTGGTTTGATTCTTTAGATTCCACTTCCAGTTCAGTTAAAGTTATTGATTATTCCTTCACGTAAATGTTAGAAATTTAATATATTTCTCTTATGTTTTCCAATTTTTTTTAATTCTCTCTATGTTTACGTTGTG
Organism: Solea senegalensis; assembly: GCF_019176455.1. Lineage (NCBI taxonomy): Eukaryota > Metazoa > Chordata > Actinopteri > Pleuronectiformes > Soleidae > Solea > Solea senegalensis. The sequence continues at coordinate 15,426,095 of NC_058029.1, forward strand.
GAAAAGAGTGTAGCTCCTCATAGAAGTGTGTTGTGTGGGTTGTCTCTGTGGAGGAAAGGGAAATGATGCTCTCCAACCTTTTAAATTTGGATTGTCGTACCCGTTCTAACCTCTCGTTGCATGTCTAAAAAAGTGTCAGCTAATGTATTTGGCAATCAAAAAGAAATTCGTCTTCATTTCTATATTATTTTGCACATTACACATTAACTGTGGTTAATGACGTGAAACAAACAAGGGGGGGGACAAACCTGTACTTTGACGAGCTGAAGCAGAGGAGCAGTGAAGAGGAATGTCAGTGAATTATAATGTGAGTGAGGGACAATTGTCCACTTTTCCCTCCCCCTGGTTCAGATACCATGCACTTGATGTTGATGCCGATGGACACTCGGAGCAATTTAAACATTCATGCATTTTCCAGCCAGGGTGCAGAGGATTTCGCTGTAATAAAAGCGATGTGACAGCAATGCTTCGGCGGGGTGGGAGTGAGGGTGGAGGGGAGGGGGTGGGGGGTCTGTCTGATGGTATCGCCACGCAGCCAAATGGACACTGATGCACAGATTCTTCAAAGATTCTGCAGCCTGTGTGACTCTCTCAGTTTGCTCTGTAACCGACGACTGTCACCAATACACACACCTGGTGATAATACGTGTGTGTGTGTGTGTGTGTGTGTGAGAGCTTGCACAGTCACAGTCCTTTGAAAGCTGACCTTCACAATTCTTAAGGACCCACTCACACCCTCTCTGCCTGAGAGGCCTTTGGTCAGTGTTAATTACCCCCCCCAGTACCTCCAGCTGCCTACTCATCAGGCCAGCTCTTCCATATGGTCCTCCAGGAGGCAGTAGGCAGGGGGCGGGAACAGTGCTGGATACCTGTGGGACGCTGATTACATAAGCTGCTGCTAATGAGGGAGAGGGAGAGGAAAGAGGAGTCGTTTCAAAAAAGAGGGCTGCGAGTTCAAACGATCACAACAGCGGCTGGCGGTGACTTGCACACGTGCGGGGGTCACATGCGCGTGCACACCTGCAATACAGCATCACTTTAGCGAACCCTTTAGAGGCACACACACAGCGGGAGAGGAGTTCCTTGATGAGCCAAGACGAGAGGTTGATGAGAGGAGGCACTGCAGCCTGATTCAGCTGGCTCTGGGTCATCGGAGAGTGTGTTCATTAGCCACATTGTGTGATATTATAATAGTGAGTCATTTGGCGCACACCTCTCAACAACCTCTCACACACACGCACGCACACACGGACTGAAAGGCAATTTTGGAGGGGAGAAAGAAATACATGCAATTTGTGCTTATTTCTGTCTAATAAGCCAATTTTCGTCCTGCAGAACACATTTATTTCATCAGATTTAATTCATGTTAGAGCTTGATAATGAAACCCTCGCAGAAGTGAGGATCAAAACAGAGATTAATGTGCTGTTCGGCTCTCGGGCCCTGCTGTCATGTCATCTGTTATTCTCAGACGAGAGCATCGCGGTAATGTGGGTAGACCTCACAACAATACTTAATCACAACAAACCACATTAGGTCAAAGGTAATCGTGTTTGCTCGGTATATGCGTGGGCCAATCTGTTTCGCTGCTGCCAATGAAGTGGGCTGGAGAAGAGGGTGGAGGTGGTGGGGCTTTCCACTTTGGGGGCAGGGAGGGGGGCCCACAACCAAAATAGTCTTGTTTACCTCCAGTGTCTGGCTCCACCTTATCGAGTTAAAAAGCTGCTGCTGCAACTCAGACTGGCCTCTGATCGATTTGAGCTCTGATGGCGAGAGGCAGCATGACTGACAGCCTGACAAGGATCTCAGGCCAGAGCTGGATAAATGCATGTCGAGTTATTTTCCCGGTTCAGTTTCTCGTCCGGAAGAGTTTCAAAAAAAAAAAGAAAAGAAAAGAAAAAAGATTTTAACACTCTGCCATCTGCAGTGGAGTAAACTAGACATTTTCCCACACCTGGCGGTGAGGACATTAAAGGGCAGTAAATGTCACATTTGAATATTTTTTTTGAAAGGCGTCGACAATTCACATGAAATGACTCAACATTTAGAAAAAGAAAACTCATACTTTTATTATCCTGTTTGCAGCCGAGTCGTTTAAAAAGTTACAGCTCTCAAACACAGTCATTTGCTTTCACGCTCTCACTATTACGGACGTGGGTCTATAGAAATTCTCGTGGTCATTGACGGACTCGGTTATAGGCACCTGATACATTTATCAAACACAAGCCTACCACACCTTTCATCATCAGCTCCAGCGCTAGTTCTTTACAATAGCATAGATTTGCTGTACATATAGAGATATTATACTAAAAAGGTGCAGAATGATTCAGTCCATTTGAATCCCACACAGCATCAGTTTATGTAAGAGTCCTTTTTTTTTTCCCTTCTTCTCCTTCTGGGGCGGAACTTTCAGCCAGAGCAGATACGCGGTTGAGAGAGCCGCACGATCACATGGGGTAGAACTGCGAGGCGGCCTCCGACGACTGGATCTCCACCTGAGCCATCTTGAACTGGGTGCACTGCAGCCATTTGCGGAGAGCGAACGGAGGAGCTCCGGATGCTTGACCCTGGAGACACTGGTGGTTTACCCTGTTCTGGATGGCCTGGAGACGCAACTGCAGCCCCGCTGACAAATGCTAATGAAGGACGGAGGGAACAATGGTTGACAACGTCTTAGTTGGAGAGCAAAGGTCAAATAGTTGGCAAACAAAAAAAGGGCAGAAAACACATGGGTCTTACCTTAAGGTTTGACTGAATCATGGGCAGCCACATAGGAATTAACTAAAAACACACGGAGAAGTTGTGTTAGATTAATTGTCACGTTGATCAAATGCAAGTAGGATCCAAAACAAATGCTCCGTCTATAGCAGACCTTGACAAATATGGTTGAGTTGCACTCCTGCAGGGCTTCCATCAGACTGATGACGTGAAGACACACCATCTCCACCATCTGACACAAGACGATCAAAATTATAGACATTTATTTGCTGAAATTGAGCATTTTAGAACTAAGACGGAGCACTCACCACTTTATTGTGCGCCATGAGCTGCAGGATGCTCGGTGTAACCCGACTCCAGAACTCTAGACCGGTGAGGATGGCGCTGGAGGAAAACTCTGTCTGGTTCTGGTTCTGCAGTGACGGCGCAGCAGCTGCCTGCTCGCAGTAAATGGTCCACAGCTGGGCAAACATGAAGGCGTGGAACAAAGAGCACATGTGCAACACGGACGTCTGCAGGGAGACCAAGACCAAAACCAGAGAGGTCAGTGGATCACGCTCATGCATTATTAGACGAGAGTGTTTAAATTGCAGCACCTTTGACTGTTCTGGAAAACCAATGAGTATAACAATGAGATGATCTGCAATGTGGGAGCCAGCGTCGAGAGGGATGGGCATGCAGGAGGTGGAGCCCTGGTGCAGGGCACAGTGTGTCAGGGAGCCCAGCAGTAGCCAGGAAAGCTGACGGATGTGGGACACGCACTCGATGAATTCTTTTGGCCTGCGGAAAGAAAAATTCACACTTTAAATTCTCAGATCTCTTACTTATCTTACTTATAAATAGCACTATTTGGGAATCCAATAAGAAATCACAATTTAAGAGAGTTAAGAAAGAGGACGTGTCACTTCTATCAACGGACAGTATATCAAGTGCGTGACTGCACACATCTGTGCGCTCGTTCTCACCCTTGTTGCATGGTGGACGGTGGGTGATAAAGCCAGGGAAGATAACGCACCACAGCTTTGTTATCGCGGTGGTTCCCTTTACTGATCTCCATGGCGGCGACTTGTGCCAAACCCACTTTCAGGTTCCCCCCAAAAGTGTCTTCATGCAGCGGCTGACAGCAAGCCTTCATATGGCTCTGGATAAAAGATAACGTTGAAAAGTAGTGAGACAAAAACAGATGTAGTGCATGTTGTCGCATCCGCATGAAGACTTACTTTAAGTTTGGTTAGCGTGTGCATGTCTGCAATGAAGTCCAGGAGCTCGCTTATGTATTGCCTCATGCATTCCATTGCTGCAGTTGTGCACTATGGAGAACAAAGGCAGTTTATGCTTTAGGAGGAATCACACTGGGTTCCGTCTTTATTTCCCTGCTGTTTTATAAGGCTGATTTTGATAATATAATCCGTGCACAGAGCGACTAAAGTCTCACCCCCTGCAGCGTCGAGATCATGTGCTTTTGGATGATGGTTGATTCCGCGAGCCGTGTACCAATATCTGCACAAACAAACTGACACGGCCCACAACACAGGTTTAGGTTTAATGCAGAGAGAGAGAGAGAGGGGTTTTATTTGTACTACACTGTGACATATAAAAGTGTTTTTACCTGGACCAGCAGTAGCAAGTTTGTGTCAGGCAGAGGAGACTTGAACTTGAGAGCTTGCAGAAGCTCTAACACCACAATGCGGGACATGTAGAACTTATCTCTCTCCTGGATGCGAGGAGATAGAGAGTGGTGTAAATGTACTGATGCAGCAAGACTGCCTTTTTCTATTATCACTCTCCCTTACTCATGCTGCGAGGAGAGCACAAACTCAGTAGCCTGAATAGAGGGGGAAGGACAGGCAGCCAGGAGGGAGGGAGCGAGGGAGGGAGGGAGGGGAAGCATGGAGACAGAGAATAGACAGAGAATAGTGAAGCTGAGGAGTAGATTTAGGCCAGTCCAGATCTCTTCTCCCAGAGTCCCAGGCAGCTCAGATGAGGCTGTCAGGCTGCCTTCTCCCTCCCTGAGGACAGGCTGCTCTCTTTGTTCATCCCTTCCACACAAAGCCCAGCTGCCTGTTTACAAACCACACTGTCATCTTCTGGCTTCCACTTTGCCCGTCTCTTTCTCTATGCAGTCATGTTTTCTTATGTTATGCAGAGGCACATGCTCCTCTGCAGAGCCGCTCCTGACATTTGGCACAGTGTGGCTTGTTATTGTGCCTACCTGTAACGCGGCACTCTCATAATTAAAAGTTAATGGAGCGTGTCCGTTTGGTAAAGAGCAAATCATAGGCCGCTCTTAAGTCTCATTTGTGCAGTGCTGCTGTGACAAATGGTGTATGGTGTGTGGCAAACTTCTGTGTCGAAAAGCCCGACTCTGTGTCCTTAAAAGAAACGGAGAATTAACTGAAGTGGCTGCAAAAGAATCCTCCCTGTGCGTCACAGAAACCTCACCTCGCCATAGAACCAGTGCACATGACGGGCTCCAAAAGCAATTGCTCATCGTGACTCTGGGTTTAGAAAAGCAGATATTATACGGCAAGAAATTAAAGAGGGTGTAGAAAATCAATACTGCAGGAGACATAAAGCATGCGGCGTTGACAGTGGTGGGAGCACTGAGGATCCATCTGGCCAAACAGTGCAGACAGCGCTGGCTCCATCTCTGTCTGAGGCAGCCACTCTGAAACACACCATACATCCTCGCCCTTGCACGCCAACTAATCATGTTAATCAATACTGGCTGATTGCCTACTTAATCATCCGTGACACATGGGCACATTTCTGGCTGACGAGAGAGTCAGCGAAGTCGGTGTAGCGCCCAAAGAGTGATGACCGGGGAGGCCGGCAAACAACAGCTCGACATTTTTAAACACCGCAGTTTAAAAGGTCTGACTCCTCTAAGACTACATTAATAGCAGATGTCTGTCAACGCACGTTTCCTTTCTCGCCGACATATTAAACTCAACACTATACGTATGAGCCAGGAGGCTGCCGACAATACAGGACATGAGGACAACATGTCCACAAGGGTCAAGAGGGGGCATAAGAAAAAAAACAAAAAAAAAAACCCAACTGTTTCATAGTCGGTTTGGCAAAATGAGCTTAAAATGATATTTAATAGTTTCTCGTGATATCACAGTTAAGATATTCATGATGATATTT